>NC_082629.1:0-241321 GCF_030936135.1 Gavia stellata | reverse complement strand
TGGTTGCTCCCCCCCCCCCCCCGCTGCCCTTCCCCTCCCCGTGCCTCAGTTTCCCTCCCCGTGCCTCAGTTTCCCTCCGCACCCACCTCTCGGTCAGCTGCGGGGGGGGCGGCCCGGGCCCCCGGGGGGGCGGCAGCGGGCGGGGGGGGGCCGGCAGCGGGCGGGGGGGGGGCCGGCAGCCAGGCGCTGCAGCCGCTGGAGCGCCCGCTCGGCCGAGAGCCGGGCCTCGGGGTCGGGGTCCCAACAATCCTCCAGCAGCTCCGGCAGAGCCCCCCCGGGCTGTGGGAACACCCCCCCCCCCACCGCCCCGGCCTCAGTGGGGACCCCCCCGGGCGGGGGAACCCCCGGGCATCAGACACCCCCCCCCCCAAGAAGGGACACCTCCCCTGGGTAGGGACCCCCAAGATGGGACCCCCCCCAAGAAGGGATACCTCCCCCCGGGGTAGGGACCCCCCAAGATGGAACCCCCCCCCAAGAAGGGACACCTCCCCCCGGGGTAGGGACCCCCAAGATGGGACCCCCCCCAAGCAGAGACACCTCCCCCCGGGGTAGGGACCCCCCAAGATGGAACCCCCCCCCAAGAAGGGACACCTCCCTCCGGGGTAGGGACCCCCAAGATGGGACCCCCCCAAGCAGAGACACCCCCCCCAGGACCGGGACCCTCCAAGATGAGACACCCCCCAAGCAGAGACACCCCCCCCAGGACAGGGACCCCCAAGATGAGACCCTCCCCAAGCAGAGACACCCCCCAGGACAGGGACCCCCAAGATGAGACACCCCCCCAAGAAGAGACACCCCCCCCAGGACAGGGACCCCCAAGATGAGACCCCCCCCAAGCAGAGACACCCCCCAGGGCAGGGACCCCCAAGATGGGACTCCACCCCAGGGCGACCCTCCAAGATAGGATCCCCCAAGCAGGGACATCCCCCCCATTGGGCAGGGGGACCCCCAAGCAGAGACCCCCCCGGGGGCCAGGACCCCCCAGGCAAGGACACCCCCCCCCCCCAAGCAGGGACCCCTTCACACCCCAGCAGGGACCTCCCTGGACATGACACACCCAAGCCAGGACCCCCGCCTTGGGCAGGGGCACCCTCAGCATCCCTGGGCACCCAGGTAGGGACCCCCCTGGGAAGGGGCACCCCCGGGCACCCCCAAACCCCCCTGGGTACCTGGGCAGGGATGCCCCCCCCCCTCCAAGGCAGGGGCACCCTGGGGCACCCTGCACACCCCTGGGACCCTCCGGGCATGGACCACCCTGGGTGACCCCAGGCCATGGGCGCCCTCAGCACCCCAGGGCACCCCTGGGCACCCAGGCAGGACACCACCACCCCCCCCCCCCCCGCCATGGGTGCCCGTCGGGGCTGACCTGGGGGGCACGATGCCAGGCGGGGGGGATGAGCGGCCGCCGTCGCTCCTCCACGGCCAAGCGCCGGAGCTGAGCACCCGTGGGGCTGGCACCCAGTTCCGCCTCGTACGCCAGCCGAAAGGCCGGCACGGGTGCTCCTGTGGGGCAAGGAGGGGGTCAGCGGGGATGGGGGTCCCCAAGGGAGCAAGGTGGGGGGGGGGGGGCACCCATGGGTGCTCACCGGGGTCTGAAGGGGCCTGGCAGCGGGAGAGGATTTCCCAGAGGAGCAGGGCCAGGGCGTAGACGTCGGCTTGCCGCAGCGCCCGGCCCCACGCCCGTAGGTCCAGGCTCTCGTCCAGGATCTCGGGTGCCAGGTACCGCTGGGTGCCCGCCTGCGCCCACCCGCACCCGCTCGCACGGCCCGCGGCACGCCGAGAGCACGGGGGACCCGCGGGCACATGCACGGGGATAAGGTTTGCACCAGGGCCGTGCTTGCACGTGCACCAGGGTAAGGTTTGCACTGGAGCTGGGCTCACGTGTGCACCAGGGTAAGGTTTGCACCAGGGCCGGGCTTGCACTAGGGTCCTGCTTGCACGTGCACCAGAGTAAGGCTTGCACCAGGGCCGTGCTTGCATGTGCACCAGGGTAAGGTTTGCACCAGGGCCATGCCTGCACGTGCACCAGGGTAAGGTTTGCACCGGCGTTGGGCTCACATGTGCACCAGGGTAAGGTTTGCACCGGCGTTGGGCTCACATGTGCACCAGGGTAAGGTTTGCACCAGGGCCGTGCCTGCACGTGCACCAGGGTAAGGTTTGCACTGGAGCTGGGCTCACATGTGCACCAGGGTAAGGTTTGCACTGGAGCTGGGCTCACATGTGCACCAGGGTAAGGTTTGCACCAAGGCCGTGCTTGCACGTGCACCAGGGTAAGGTTTGCACTAGGGTCCTGCTTGCACGTGCACCAGAATAAAGCTCACACCAGGGCCGTGCTTTCACGTGCACCAGGTCCCAGCTCACACCAGGGCCATGCTTGCACATGCACCAGGGTAAGGCTTGCACCAGAGCTGGGCTTGCACGTGCACTGTGGTGAGGTTTGCACTAGGGTCCTGCTTGCACGTGCACCAGGGTAATGCTCGCACCAGGGCCGGGCTTGCACGAGGGCTCAGCTTGCACCAGGGCCATGCTTGCACATGCACCAGTCCCCCCCCCTTGCACTATAGCTGTCCTTGCACGTGCATGAGGGCTGCACTTGCACCCACACCCCACTGCCAGCAGCTTGAGGGGGGGGCCCGTCCCTGTCCCCATCCCCGTCCCCATCCCCGTCCTCATTCCTGTCCCCATCCTGTCCCTGTCCCCAACCCCATCCCATCCCATCCCTGTCCCCATCCCATCCCTGTCCCCATCCTGTCCCTGTCCCCATCCCTGTTCCTGTCCCCATTCCTGTCCCCATCCCATCCCTGTCCCCATCCTGTCCCTGTCCCCATCCCCATCCCCATCCCATCCCATCCCATCCCATCCCATCCCATCCCATCCCATCCCATCCCATCCCGTCCCTGTCCCCATCCCCATTCCTGTCCCCATCCCCATCCCATCCCTGTCCCCATCCTGTCCCTGTCCCCATCCCATCCCGTCCCTGTCCCCATCCCCATTCCTGTCCCCATCCCCATCCCATCCCTGTCCCCATCCCTGTCCCTGTCCCCATTCCCATCCCATCCCTGTCCCCATTCCATCCCTGCCCCCATCCTGTCCCTGTCCCCATCCCCATCCCATCCCATCCCTGTCCCCATCCCCATCCCTGTTCCCGTCCCCATTCCTGTCCCCATCCCCATCCCATCCCTGTCCCCATCCCCATCCTGTCCCCATCCCATTCCTGTCCCCATCCCCATCCCATCCCTGTCCCCATCCCATCCCTGTCCCCATCCCGTCCCTGTCCCCATCCCCATCCCATCCCCATCCCATCCCATCCCATCCCTGTCCCCATCCTGTCCCCGTCCCCATCCCTGTCACCTTGCGGATGGGCACGGCGTGGCGGGCGCTGGTGCCAGCCTGGGCGCGCGGTGGCAGCGCCAGAGCCAGCCCGAAGTCCCCGATGGCGCAGGTCCCGTCCTCCCGCACCAGCACGTTCTGGCTGCTCAGGTCCCGGTGCACCACGCTGGGCTTGTACAGGCCTGGGTGGGCCCGGAGGGAGTGGGGGGTCACGGGGCGGGGTGGGGTGGGGGGCACCCCTGCAGAGACCGGGCGAGCTCGGTGCAGGAGTGGCCGTGCTCACCGTCACGCCAGAGCTCCTGGTGCAGGAAGGCGAGGCCACGGGCGAGGGAAAGTGCCAGGCGCACGCTGCCGGCCCACGTCCCCACGTGCTGTCCCAAGAAGTGTCGCAGGGAGCCCTGGGGACATGGGGACACGCGTGGGGACACGCCTGGGGCCAGGGAGCAGCCCCACCCCATGCATGCACCCAGTTGCCACCTCCCTGCTTGCACAGGAGCACCCCGTATCACGGCCACGGCACGACCTGCGGTGGCACCTCCGGCAGCCCGGGCACATGCGTGTGCAATTCGAGCAGCCCGTGCACACGCGTGGGCACGCACACAGCAAACCGCCCCCCCTCACGCACCAGCACCCCCAGCAGCCCGTGCACGCGTGTGCACGTACCCCCAGTGTCTTGCACACACGCCTGCCCCCCCGTGCAGCCCGTGCACACCCGTGTGCCCCCCAGCATCTTGCATGCACCCCTGCCCCCCCGTGCAGCCCACGCACACGTGTGCACCCCCAGCAACCCACGTACACCCGTGCGTGCCCCCAGCAGCCTGTGCACACCCCTGTGCACCCTGAGCACCCCACGCGCACCCTGAGCACCCCCAGCAGCCTGTGCACACCCCTGTGCACCCTGAGCACCCCACACGCACCCTGAGTACCCCCAGCAGCCTGTGCACACCCCTGTGCACCCTGAGCACCCCACGCGCACCCTGAGCACCCCCAGCAGCCTGTGCACTCCCCTGTGCACCCTGAGCACCCCACACGCACCCTGAGCACCCCCAGCAACCCATGCACACCCGTGTGCACCTTGAACAACCCATGCACACCCCGAGAAGCCCATGCACACCCATGTGCACACCCCCTGCACCCCAAGCACCCCATGTGCACCCTGAGCAGCCCATGCACACCCATGTACACCCCCAGAAGCCTGTGCACACTCATGTGCACCCCAAGCACCCATGCACACCCTAAGCAGCCCATGCACACCCTCAGCAGGCCATGCACGTCCATGTGCACCCCAAGCACCCCATGTGCACCCTGAGCACCCCATGCACACCCTCAGCAGCCCATGCACGCCCATGTGCACCCTAAGAACCCCATGTGCACCCTGAGCACCCCACACGCACCCTGAGCACCCCCAGCAACGTGTGCACACCCGTGTGCACCTTGAACAACTCATGCACACCCCGAGAAGCCCATGCACACCCATGTGCACCCCAAGCACCCATGCATACCCTGAGCACCCCATGCACGCCCTCAGCAGCCCATGCATGCCCATGTGCACCCTAAGAACCCCCACACACACCCATGCACACCCCCAGAAGCCTGTGCACACCCATGTGCAGCCCATGCACACCCCAAGCACCCCACACACACCCTCAGCACCCCATGCATGCCCATGTGCACCCTAAGCACCCCACGCACACCCATGCACACCCCCAGAAGCCTGTGCACACCCTCAGCAGCTCATGCACGCCCATGTGCACCCCAAGCACCCCATGTGCACCCATACACACCCCAGAAGCCTGTGCATGCCCATGTGCACCCCAAGCACCCCATGCACGCCCATGTGCACCCCGCACACCCCACGTGCACGCATGCACACCCCCAGAAACCTGTGCACACCCATGTGCACCCCAAGCACCCCATGTGCACCCACGTGCAGCCCACGCACACCCTGAGCACCCCATGCACACCCTCAGCAGCCCATGCATGCCTATGTGCACCCCATGTGCACCCATGCACACCCCCAGAAACCTGTGCACGCCCATGTGCACCCCAAGCACCCCATGTGCACCCATGTGCAGCCCACGCACACCTTGAGCACCCCACGCACACCCTCAGCAGCCCATGCACGCCCATGTGCACCCCGCACACCCCACGTGCACCCATGCACACCCTCAGCAGCCCATGCACGCCCATGTGCACCCTGCACACCCCATGTGCACCCATGCACACCCTCAGCAGCCCATGCACACCCATGTGCACCCTGCACACCCCACGTGCACCCATGCGCACCCCCAGAAACCTGTACATGCCCATGTGCACCCCGCACACCCCACGTGCACCCATGCACACCCTCAGCAGCCCATGCACGCCCATGTGCACCCTGCACACCCCACGTGCACCCATGCGCACCCCCAGAAACTTGTACGTGCCCATATGCACCCCAAGCACCCCATGTGCACCCATGCACACCCTCAGCAGCCCATGCACGCCCATGTGCACCCTGCACACCCCACGTGCACCCATGCACACCCCCAGAAACCTGTACATGCCCACGTGCACCCCGCACACCCCACGTGCACCCATGCGCACCCTCAGCAGCCCATGCACACCCATGTACACCCCACACACCCCATGTGCACCCATGCACACCCCCAGAAGTCTTTGCACACCCATGTGCACCCCGCACACCCCACGCGCACCCATGCACACACCCAGAAGCCTGTGCACACCCATGCACACCCTGAGCGCCCCATGCACACCCCCAGCAACCCTCCCACACCCATGAGCACCCCCAGCACCCCGTGCCTCTCCCGCTGCCACTCACGGCGGGGTAGAGCTGGAGGACGAGGAGCCCCCCGCGGGCGCGGGGCCCAGCACCCCGCGTGCCCAGCAGCCGCGCCACGTTGTCGTGTTCCATCAGCGGGAGCCCGTGGACGGCCCGTTCGGCCGCGAAGCGCCCGGCCGCTCCCGCCACGAAGGCCTTGATGGCCACCGGCCGCTGCTGCAGGGTGCCCCGCCACACCGCCGAGAAGCGCCCCGTCTGCAGCACCTGCCGGCACCCGCAGCACCCGTGGGTGCCCGTAGTGATACCCTGGATTGTCTGCTCTGGGTGATGGGATCCCATCTGGGGTTGGGTGGCCCCAGCTCCAGGGATAGGCAGCCCCAGGCACCCATGGGTGGCCCCAGCCCCAGACACCCCCATGCCCAGGGATCCGCAGGCACCCATGGGTGTTCCCAGCCCCAGACACCCTTACACCCAGAGATCCCCAGCCCCAGGCACCCATGGGTGTCCCCAGCCCCAGACACCCCCATGCCCAGGGATCCCCAGGCACCCGTGGGTGTCCCCAGCCCCAGACACTGCCATGCCCAGGGATCCCCAGGCACCCATGGGTGTCCCCAGCCCCAGACACCCTTACACCCAGAGATCCCCAGCCCCAGGCACCCATGGGTGTCCCCAGCCCCAGACACCCCCATGCCCAGGGATCTGCAGGCACCCATGGGTGTCCCCAGCCCCAGACACCCCTACACCCAGCGATCCCCAGCCCTAGGCACCCATGGGTGTCCCCAGCCCCAGACACCCTCATGCCCAGGGATCCCCAGGCACCCATGGGTGTCCCCAGCCCCAGACACCCCCATGCCCAGGGATCTGCAGGCACCCATGGGTGTCCCCAGCCCCAGACACCCCTACACCCAGAGATCCCCAGCCCCAGGCACCCATGGGTGTCCCCAGCCCCAGACACCCCTACACCCAGCGATCCCCAGCCCCAGGCACCCATGGGTGTCCCCAGCCCCAGGGTACCCCGGCCCCAGGCACCCCAAACCCAGTAGCCCCGGTCCTGGGCACCCATGGACACCCTCAGCCCTCGGCTTTCTTGTGCCCACGCCTGAGCTGCTGCCCCCCTGTTTGTGCCCCCCATGGGTCCCCCCCCAGTCCCCTCCCCATATGGGTGCCCCCAACTGGGTGCCTCCCCAGTATTGCCCCCTTAAATGCCCCCCATTCGGGTGCCCCCCCCCCCAATCTCCCGTCAGCATCCCCAACGTGGCTGTCCCCCCAGGATCCCCCATGGGTGCCCTCCCCATGGGTGCCCCCCTGTGGGTGTCCCCCCCGTGGGTGCCCCCCACCCCGTGGGTGCCCCGCACCTGCAGGAAGTGCAGCGCAGGCAGGTCCGGGCTGGGGGGCTCCGGGGGGACCCCGATCCTCCGGCACCCCCGGGGTGGCCGCCCCGTGTGGGCTCTCACCCGTCGCAGCCCTGGTAAGGGGACATGTGGGACACGGGGACACTGGGGACACCCCCACCCGGGGGTCCCCCACCCAGGGACCCTCCATAATCAGGTGACAACAGGACCTGGGGACACCAGGGACCCCCGGGACCCCCCACCCTGGGGACGGGAGGGGGTGTGGCACCCCAGGATCCCCGCATCTGGGGACAATGGGGACACCCCACCTGGGCACCCTCACACCCAGGGCTCCCCAAGACACTGGGACCCCCCTGCCCCAGGGACAGGGTGACATGGCACTTGGGGACCCCCCACACCCCAGGAGACCCGCACCCAGGGGACACCAGAGACATGGCATTTGGGGACACCTGCACCCAGGGACACCCGCACCAAGGGACACCCGCACCCAGGGACACCCAGGGGACACAGGGTAGGGGATGGCCTGTGCCCGGGGGTCCCCATGTCCCCCCTGTGTCCCCGTCCCTACCGAGGATGGCCAGGCAGGTGAGGAGGAGGAGGAGGGGACCGGCACCCCACAGCCACAGGGTCCCCACGGACCCCACGCGGTCAGGCACTGGGGACAGAGGCTGCGGTGACACGGGGTCCCCCCCCCACCTGATGGGGACCCAGGCATCTGGGGTGGCCCCCTTTTTTGGGGACTCAGGACAGAGACACCCCATGGGTTCCCCAGCCCCCCATGGGTCCCAGGACCCTCCCCATGGGTCCCCCAATCCCATATGTGTCCCCTATAGGTCCCAGGACCCCCCCCCATCACTCCCCCAGCCCCCTGTGGGACCCACATCACCCTATAGGTCTCCTAAGGGTCCCCGGTCCGCCCCATGGGTCCCCCGCGGGTCCCCTATGGGTCCCAAGCCCCGCCACGTGGGTCTCCAGCCCCCCATGGGTCCCACATCCCCCCATGGGTCCCCTGAAGGTCTCAGGGTCCCCCATGGGTCCCCCCAGTCCCCCATGCACCCCCAGCACCCCCCTGAGCGTCCCCCAGCACCCCCTGCCTTCCCAGTGGATCCCATCCAGCCCTCCCAGTGCCCCCCAGTACCGGGGCCATGGCGGGGCCCCCCCAGCCCCAGGGCTGTCCCCGTTCCCGTCCCCGTCCCGCTGGCGTTGCCGTTGCAGAGGTGGCCGTGGCAGAGGCAGACGAGGACGGCACCGCCGGGGGGTCCCGCAGGACTGGGGGCGCAGGTGGGAGAGGGGCAGGCGGCCCCCCCACCCCCCCAGCAGCCTGGGGACACCCTCACCATCACCGGGGCACCCCAAGGTGCTGCTGGGGGACCCCGAGCCTGGGGACGAGGCAGGGGGCCAGGCCAGACACCCTCTCCCTGGGACCCCCCTCCCCGGGACCCCCCTCCCTGGGACCCCCCTCCCTGGAACCCCCCCCGCAGCGCTGCTTCATCCCAGCGCCGCTGTAGCTACTTCTCAAGGCCAAGGTCAAGCGCAGCAGCTGGGAAGGGAACCCGGTGTCCGGGCTTCCCAGCACCCCCCCAAACCCCCAACCGCCCCTAAAGGCAGGATCAGGCCCCTTTATCCCACCCCAGCTCCTTTTGCCCCCCACCAATACCCCCCAAGGCAGGATCAGGCCCCTTCTCCCCAGCAATACCCCAGGACAGGATCAGGCCCCTTTTTCCCACACCCCCCCCCCCAGGACAGGATCAGGCCCCTTCTCCCCAGCAATACCCCAGGACAGGATCAGGCCCCTTCTCCCCCCACTCCCCCCAGGACAGGATCAGGCCCCTTCTCCCCAGCAATACCCCAGGACAGGATCAGGCCCCTTCTCCCCCCACTCCCCCCAGGACAGGATCAGGCCCCTTCTCCCCCCACTCCCCCCCAGGACAGGATCAGGCCCCTTCTCCCCCCACTCCCCCCCAGGACAGGATCAGGCCCCTTCTCCCCCCACCCCCCCCAGGACAGGATCAGGCCCCTTCTCCCCCCACTCCCCCCCAGGACAGGATCAGGCCCCTTCTCCCCACACCCCCCCCAGGACAGGATCAGGCCCCTTCTCCCCCCACTCCCCCCCAGGACAGGATCAGGCCCCTTCTCCCCCCACCCCCCCCAGGACAGGATCAGGCCCCTTCTCCCCACACTCCCCCCAGGACAGGATCAGGCTCCTTCTCCCCCCACCCCCCCCAGGGCAGGATCAGGCCCCTTCTCCCCCCACCCCCCCAGGACAGGATCAGGCCCCTTCTCCCCACACCCCCCCCAGGGCAGGATCAGGCCCCTTCTCCCCACACCCCCCCAGGGCAGGATCAGGCCCTTCTCCCCCCACCCCCCCAGGGCAGGATCAGGCCCCTTCTCCCCCCACTCCCCCCATGGCAGGATCAGGCCCCTTCTCCCCCCACTCCCCCCCAGGGCAGGATCAGGCCCCTTCTCCCCCCCACCCCCCCAGGGCAGGATCAGGCCCCTTCTCCCCCCACTCCCCCCCAGGACAGGATCAGGCCCCTTCTCCCCCCACCCCCCCAGGGCAGGATCAGGCCCCCCCCCCCCCCCCCGTGTCAGGATACACCCCCGGGGGGGGTCTCACCCTGCACCAGTGTGTGGCTCTGGTTCCAGATGCCGATGCAGCACTGGCCGGGGGGGCAGCGGACGGTGCCGGCCTTGGCCCCCCCTGCGCCCCCCAACCCTCCCCGAACGCTGGGATGCTTGTAGGAGACGCAGCTGAGGTTGCGGGGGCCTGGCGGGGGGGTACACACAGTGGTGATGGCTCCCAGCCCCCCCCAAAAAACCTTCCCCCCCCCCCCCCACCACCCTAGGGTGGGGGGGGTCCCCCAGCACCCACCTGGCAGCCCCGGCGCCAGCCCCATGGGTGCCTCCGGCTGCGGGGAAGGAGTTGGCAGGATGCGTGCGGGGGCCGGTGGGAAGAGGAAAGCGGGCCCTGGCTGGAGGCAGCCCCCAGGGAGGAGGAGGAGGAGGAGGAGGAAGGTGCTGCCCCCGCAGCGGGGAGGAGAGCAGGACCAGGGTGCCCCAGGTGGGAGCCAGCCCACGCACCCACCACCCTGCATCACCCAAAGCCCCAACACCCCCCCAAGGCACGGCCATCCCCCCTAAATTGAGCTCCCTGCCTCAGTTTCCCCCTCCCTCGCAGCCCCACCTGGTGCCGTGCCTCAGTTTCCCCACCTGGGAATGAAGCCGTGCCCCCCCCCTCCCCGAACCGGCCGCGCTCCCCGAGTCGAAGCCCCGCAGATTTCCAGACAACGCCAGCGACTCGTGTTTATTACAAAAAGAAATCGTCATTCCCCGTTTACAAAGGAGCCCCAAAAAACTAACATTTTAATCTAAGTCTTTTTGTACAAAAAAATAGCACTTTGGGGGGAAAAAAAAAAAACAAAACCAAAAAAAAAAACCCAACCAACGAACCCCCAAAAACATGTTTCGGGCGTTATTATATCAGCCACCGGATTTTTAAAAAACAACACCCCCCCCCAAAAAAAAAAATTAATATATAGCACAGACATGACAAGATCAAACAGTCTTGACAGGGAGAGAGAATTATTGCCAGTGTGGAGGGGCCGGATCCTGCGGGACCCCCCCTGTCCCCCCCCTGCATAGACGACCGGCCCCGGCCCCCCCCCGAGATTAAGGGGTGACAGTGGATTAAAGCTGGGCGATGGGGGAAGCCTTGGGGATGGCCCCGACCCCCCGATTTTCCTCCCCTCAACCCCCCGGGGGGGATATAAAAGTCTGGGGGAGGCGGGAGGGGAGGGGGGGGTCGTCCCCAGCCTGTCACCCCCTTATCAAGGCACGTTTTTGTGTATGTGTGTGTGTGTCCCCCGCTCAGGGTGTTTTGGGGGGCTGCTGGGGGTGTTTTTGGGGGGCTGTGGGGTGCACGGAGCAGGGTAGGGACCAGGGTGCTGCAGAGCCGAAACGGGGATGAACGGGTCCAGCTGCCCCCCCACCGCTCCGGTGCCAGAAGCATCCCCCCCCCCGCGCCACCCCAAAATCCTCTGGCCCCCCAAAACACGGGGGAGGGCGAGCACCCCGAGCTCCGCGCGGAGCCCACCCCGGGGTCCCCCGCCGAGGGCACCCCCTCCCTCCCGGCCGTGTTTCCATAGGAAAATTAAGCTCCATTAGGGATGATGGGGAACGTCACTGGGGCGGGGGGGCAACAACACGACACCCCAAAACCCCACGGCAGAGCCCGTCCCCTCGGCGAGGTTTCGGGATCGGGGTTTGGCACTTGATTCCCACTCGGTGCAGGGTGGGCCGGGACGGAGCAGAGCCGGCGAGCACGGGGGTCTCAGGGACCCCTCACGTTACAGGGTGGGGGTAAAGGGAAAAAAACCCCAATATATCGATAATTAAATAAAACAAAAAAAAATTCCTGTTTTCTACCAATTCTCTGTAGCTTCCAGTATTAAGGGAGGGAGGAGACGGACACGACGCGCTGGGGAACCTCATAGTGCTTCACAGATTATTAAAATACAAATGCTTAAAGTTTCCTATATAAAAATATACAAATGCAAAAATATATATCGAGAGAGAGAGAGAGAGAGAGAGCGGAAAGATCGGCCGGAGGACTCACCACGCTCACCGCCTCCCTCCCTGCAGAGCTTTTTCTTCTTCTTTTTTTTTTTTAAAAAAAAGAAAAAAAGGTAAAAACACCTTTGCGCTTCACAGTTTGGCTGGGTTTTGCCGCCGATGGTTCAGCCCCGGAGACGGGGGGGTCCCTGGTGTGGATTTTGGGGGTTCCCCAGCTCCGGCGAGCCCTCCCCGCCGTGGGAAGCATCTGAGCACGGATGAGCTCGGGGCTTGGTAGAAAATTTGGCCCCGGTGGCTCTCCCGGGGGGGGTCTGGGGGTGCCCCAGCTGGGGAGCGCTGGTTTAACTCCTCTCCAAAGGCCCTTCCAGCCCACCTGAGCGATTTTGGCAACCTCAGCCCCGAGCCGACACCTCCTTTGCGGTGGTCCCGGCTACGCCGTTGTCCACCGGGCAACCCAGGGCGGGAGGAGGCATCTGCGGGAGCGGGGAGCATGCAGTGGGGATCACCGCTCTCCGCATCCCTGGAATTTTCCTGGTTATCCTCAGGCAGGGAAAAAATAAAACGCTTCTAGAAAATGATAGAGCAGAAGCCCTCGGGTTCGGGTGGGGAGGGAGGAAGACGCCGTTGGCGGGTGGGATTCACGGATCCGAGATCAGCGAGCAAAACCAGGGGCTTCTGGCCTCCACGCCTGCTTCCCCCCCGTGAGCAAAGGGGATACGCAGGACGAGCCCGACCCAGCGAGACGGGGATGCCCCCGGCCGCCGCCACCTCTCCGAACCACTAACGTGAGCTCAACGCCCTCCCCAGCTCCGCGCCGGGGTTGGTTTTCACATCCCAGGGTGGTTCCTACGACCGACGCTGCCTGCTCCGCTCAGCTCTCCTCTAAGCTTCCCAGCAGGGCGCTCTCCTCTCCAGCTCAGACCCCGCTTCGTGCTCATCTCACCCCAAAAATTTCTGCTGGAAAACAAGAAGAGATTTCACCGAACGGCTCCCTGCAGCCTTCAAAGGGGTGGTTGGGATCCACATCCCACCGCCGCCTTGTTTCGGGGACGAAACCAAGCTGCCCCGCGTGCTCTGCATCACCCCTGAGATGAAATTCCCCCTGGTATTGGGGGGGACGACGACGACGGCGCCAGGGCCCCCCCCCGGCTCCTTCCTGCGGCGGGCAGGGGAGCCCCTGCCTGTTTACAGCCGGAGGGGAAAGGGCTGATATTGTCTGGACTGGAGCAGGAAGAGGAGGGTGTGGGAGGAAGAACGGAAGAGGACTGAGCCATCCCGGTCCTCCCAGGGTGGGAAAAGCCGGGTATTGGAAAACCAAAAGGGTTTTCCCAAACCGTCCCCATTTCCAACACCCTTTTTTTTTTTTTTAGGAGGAAGCGCGAGGAGGCACCTTCAGCAGCGTCACGGCAAAACCTGCGAGGCGACGGCCCGACGGGGGGGTCCCGGGCTGGGACCCCATCCCCTGCATCCCCTCGATGCTCCACCCTCAGCGCCAGGACCTCTCCGGGGCGGAAAAGTGCCGTCTCCCGCTGCCCAGCTCCGGAGGTGCTGATTTTTCAGGATTATTATTATTAAGACCAACGGCGGCCAAAAAAAAAAAAAACAACAGACGTTTCGCCCGAGGAGGGGACCTCCGGAGCCATCTCCCTCCGTACCCCAACGCGCCGGGTCCCAGACCCTCTGCTAAATAGCTCGAGTGAACCTGCACGAAACCCTTTACGAATCGATTCCACGCGTAGAGTCACCGCTCAGCCTGCCAGAGCGAGGATGAGAAAGGCCGGAGGAAAAGGATCTTGGCAAAGAAGATCGCTGGAAAATAAAGATCAAAAAGTCCAGTGAAGGGCTGGGAGAGGGCAGCTGTTTTTACAAAGGAAGGGGGGGAAAGCAAAACCTCACCCAAATAATTACAAAGAAATTAAAGAACAACCTAAAAGCAAAGCGTACAAAAAAGACCGGGGGGTTGGGGTGGTTTTTTTTGTTTTTTTTTCCTTTTTTCTTTTAAGGTTACAATGTAAAATGTAATATAAGGTCTGACGGACAGCTCGGGCACTGTCCGAACTGCCCCCAAGGGCCAACCTGTTCCAAGATAAGGCATCAAAGAGACCAAGCCATGGTCGCAGCAAAATCTCTCCTCTCTCAAACGAACACATTTTATATTTTTATATATATAATAATAATATAGAATCTTTTTTCCTTTTTTTTTTCCTTTTTTTTTTTTTGGTCTTTTTTTTTTGTTTTTGTAGGGTTGTTTTTTTTTTTTGCTAAAAAGTATTTCAATTATCATATACTTTTACCAAGGCATGATGGCGTCGAAGGCTAGCTACGGAGGGGCAGACGGATCTCGGGGAGGGAGTGGAGGGAAGGAGGAGGGGGGGAAATAATAATAATAAGGTCAAGCCGAAATTAAAAAATATATATATAGCTCTGGCCTTCGTGTGTGGTCACCGGGCCCCGGAGGTCGGACAGCTCAAGGAGGGCTGCGATCCCAGGTAAGAGGAGCTGGGTTTTAGTGCTGGAGGGTGACAAGGGACGTCGCCCTCGAGGTGAAAATAGCTCCCGGCTCCGTCTCCGCTCGCCTCTGGGCCCCGTGCCGCCCGGCGCCGCCGCGTCGCCCGCCGGTGCCCGCGTCCCGCTTCGCCCTCAGAATCCGTTGCCGCTGATGTTGATGGACTGGAGGTCGGCCACCTGCATCACGTTGATGCCGCTGCTGGCCAGGCGGGCGATGCCCTCGGGGCAGATGGCTTCCATGGCCACCATGTTGGTGGCGATGAGGGCCGAGGGAGTGGCCCCGCCGTTACCCTCCGCCGAGGCCCCCGTGTCCATGGGGACGGCGGAGACGTTCATGGCCACGTTGTTGGCCGCGCCTCCCTTCTTGTTCTGGTGGGTCTTGATGTGCTTGGAGAGGTGGTCGCTCCGCATGAAGCGTTTGGGGCACTCCGGGCAGGCGAATTTCTTCTCCCCTGGAAGAAGGGAGGGAGAGAGGGGTCAGGCAGAGGCCGGGCCAGTTCCCCCGCTGCCCCAGGCCGGCAAGAAGGCGACGGACCCTGGGCGAAGCAGCATGCCGAGCCCTACCTGTGTGCGTGCGCTTGTGTCGCTGCAGCTCGTCGCTCCGGGTGAAACGCTTCCCGCAGAGGAGCCAGGTGCAGATGAAGGGTCGCTCCCCGGTGTGCCACCGCAGGTGAGCCCGGAGGTGAGAGGTTTTGCCGTACACCTTCCCGCAGCCCGGGATGTGGCAGATGTGTTGCTTTTTTTTACCTGGATCCCCAGAGCTCCTGAAAGAGTCCAAGGGAAGGAGTTAAAACAACCCTGAAAGCTCCAGCTGACTGGAGGGAGGGAGAACGGGGCCAAACAAGGCACTTTTGGGGTTTCAGCCTGCTCCCGGGGGTTTGGAGGTTGCTCGGGCAGCCCGGCGTTACCAGATCGGCGGTGGAGCAGCCTTACCTTCCCTCGCTGTCTTTGCAGTAGGGGCAGGTACATGCTTCCCTCCGCACTTTCCGTCCTTGCTGGGGCTGCGGGTCCGGGCTGGTCTCTCCTTCCTCCACAGCCGCGTTCTCGTCTCCCAGCCCGTCTCCGCTCGTGCCGTGAAGACCCAGCTGAGCACCGTGGTCGCCTGGAAGAAAAACCCAGGAGGTTACTGCGGGCTCTCGGTCAGCAAAGCCCCGAGCAGCAGGAGGGAAGCGAGAGGGGCTTTCCCGGGCCTTTCCCCGTAGCAGCCGCAAAGCCAGGAGGGTCTCGGCTTGACTGAGCCGAAGGAAGCTATTCATCGCAGCCGTCTCCCTCAGCTTTCCACAGGCTCCTGTGTTTTCCAGCCCTGGCAATCCCACACCAAGCCTTCCCTAGAGCCCTGGGAAGCTCTCCCTGCCCTCCACAGCCCCCAGCAAAGCAGGGGGTCCCCCCAGCTCCCACACATCGCCCGACATTTTGGTCCATGCCCTCCGATTTGTGTCCAGAGGAAAGGTAACAGCTGCATCTCTCAGGAAAAACAGCCCTGCTACGTCACTCCAGCCACCTGCCAACTATTTCAGCTATTTCAGCTAACCTAGCACAGAAAACAGAGCAAAAATGTAAACCAAGTAGCGCCAGCCAGCTTGAATCGGTGTCAGCGATAAAGCAAGCATCAAAACAGCGCCGAGGGAAACCCGGGCTTCTCCCAATCACACCTCGCTACCGACCTCACCGAGGTCCCTCTTCCCCCCCTTGTTTTTTTGGGCTGAAAGAGGCAGTTTTCCCTTTTCAAACATCTCTCCAGCTTAAACCTGATGAAAAGCAACAATCCAGGAGCAAATCTACAGAGTACAGAGCAGATGCAAACCCTCCTCCCCGTGCCGTGCGCCCCCCCCCAAAAAAGGCAGCGATAAATAAAGCAGGCTGGAAGACCGTAGTCTTCAGCAGCATCCATCAGCGAAGATATTATCGGCACGCGCTCACTGGTTAATTACTGCGATTACAGAAAGGGATATATATATATAAAAAAAGTTGAAAAATCATCTGGCGCTGCTTGCGGAGCGCGGCCCCTCCCTCTCTCGAGGAGCAATTCCCAATTATAAAAGCCGTAGGAACCGCAGGGTAGTGCTGACGAGCTCCCAAATGCAGACAAACATAAACCATTCGTAACGGGGGGGGTTGAGGGGTAGGAAGTTTTTAAGCCTATCAGTTTTCATTGCCATTTTATTGCTCTACGCTTATGCTGTCATCTAATTGCTTCTCCAATAACCCCATCTACACTTCACAAGTGTTTTATTTCCCTTCAAGCTCCGCTGCTTGATTATTTTCATGCCGAAAAGCCGGAGCGGGCGCAGAGACGGCAGGCTGAGTAATCTCTTTTCAGCTGCAATTAACATATGCCAATAGGTCTAACGGCAGATTTAGAGCCGAGACGCTTCTGCCGGACGGGCAGCAGCATCGCTGGCAGGCTACTGGCTGTGATTCGAGCCCCAAATTCACCCTTTTCCTACCAAATTCCTCGCAAGCAGGCAGCCAGGGTTGAGATCACTGCCTGAACATGGTGGTGTTTGAACACGGGGCTGAGATAAAACACGTGTGTGCACAAATGTGCACACACACACGCCTGTCCCCCCAAAACAACAAAATGGTGCACTCTGCCACTCTTTCCAGACATCCTCTCCCACTGCCGGGAAATGAGGCTGCGTTGGGGTGAGTCTTCCGCAAAAACACCCATCTGGGGGCTTTCCTGATTCTGTTTATCAGCAGCTGCCCGGCTGGCTCCAGCGAGGACGAGTTAACGGGAAGGACCGTGCCAGCCAGCCCTGCCAAAGGCTGATGGGGATGTCGGGACGCGAGGGACGTCGTGGTCTCCTGGGAGATGGTGGTTCACTCACTCCATCTCCTCTTCCCAGTACCTGGAAGCTGCTTCTTAAATAGGGAGCACAAAGCTGTGGTTTCCAAAGCCGGCATTCCCAAAGAACAGCCCACAGTCCTGCTGTCGGTGTCCTCCAGAGCTGCATCACGACGGCTGCCTCCCCGGCACGGGGACCGAGATGCTACCACTGGCGGTGGTACCACAGGAGGCCAGCACATCCTTTTGAGAAGTCCTGGTGGGACAAGTACTTTCAGCAAAGCAGTGAAATTTGCTTTAAAAACCTGGTTTTCCATGTAACAGCTTCTAGGCAGGAGGCAGCACACTGAGCATCCGCAGGAGAGGTGCTGGCACTGGAGGATAAACTTCAGACTTAGGCCAGCCTGAAACATCCATTAGCGGCACACGCTGGGCTCTCTTCCTGCAGCCGGGAGGGAGTTTCACAACGAGAAGACAACGAGGGGGGGAATGACGAAGAGTTTCTGGCAGCGGGCAGCCTTCCCGGGGCCCCATGGCTTTGCTGTTACCAGCAGGTGTCAGTGGTGCCCTGGCAAAGCTCAGCGGAAGAGCCAGGGCAAGGGCCCACGCTCAGGAAAGGACAAAAGCCACCGGGAATAGAAGCCTGGCTACTTGGGACACAGGCCAGCTCAGGGCCGCGATGGCCGATGGCTCTGCAGTGGCATTGCCAATGATCCGCGCGGCCGGCAAGGGATTTATGTGCGCAGCAGGGCCATGCCCCATGTCTGGGCATCCTGCGGCAAGAGGAACAGCTCTGATTTTACTCCTCCCGGCCGCGGTGGCATCAATAGGAGCTCTGCTCTTCCAGGCAGGAGCATGCGGAGAGGCTCGAAATTAGGGCTGGCTGCTCTGCCCCTCAAGTCCGCAGGGGTCCAGATTTCCTGGGAGAGGGCAGCGCTGGACAAGCCCTTTGCCGTCGAGGACTGAGACACCCAGAGCATCAAAGCAACAACCAGGAGAGAAGGGTTGCAATCAAGGAAACGAACCCTGACTCATCCGTTCACCTCGTCTCAACTTACGTCATGCCGGGGCCGGCTTGTCCGCAGGGGGACGAGGCACACGCCACCATCTAAGTGGAAGCTGGGATGTCGTCTGTGTCACGGCAAGGGGCTGTGCTCACGTGTCCGCACCTCAGCATCGCGTGTTAAAGGATGGTGCCGGCCCCAAAGACCATATAACCCTGCGGATGGTCCCCTCCAGTCTGCGCTGGGGCAGGAGGAAACACTCAGCTGAATCACAGCTGAAAGATGCTGCAAATAACACCTGTGACCGACACAGTGGGACCAGTTCAGCCCCAGGACGCGGCTCCTGCGTGGTGGTAGTGTAACAACCGCAACGGTTGTGTCTGCCCTCACACCGGGATACCAAGGCGGAGAGGAATTTGTTGGCCATCGAGTGACAGCGATCAGGCCAGGTCTGGCTGTTCAACAACACCACCGGGCAGGAGGAGGGAAATTGTTTGTCCCTCCAAAGGGGACAGAATTTCAAGCCCCGCTCCGAAATCCTGGCTGGGCCCTCCTGTACCTCATCAGCAACATTCCTGCACTCCCCGCAAAGTTTAGCAATTTTAAGACAAAACCTTTTCAGTCCCCCCCCTCCAGCTCTTGCAACATATGTTTACAGTCTAAAACCAGCACGGAGGGAACCAGGGAGGGTTTTTGGGTTTGGGGTTTTTTTTAAGCTTTATAAGCCAACGACGACAGCTTGTGTTACTGCGACAGATTAGAGATTTCCCTGTCGCGTATGTGCCGTCCGGGGAGAGCTGTTGTAAAAAGGAAGGAGAAGACACACGCGCTCTCCCCAAAATACGCTTGGGAGGGGGAGAATCCAGCCCTGATGTCTTGGAATGGCTTCAGTCTTCAAACATGCAAAAGCCTACGCAGCGTTTTATAGTCTGTTGGCATGTCACATGGAGGGGAAAAAACCCAAATCCTCCTTCTGGTAATCTATGGCTCGCATCTAATTAAGGTATAAATAAATTACGGCAAGAGAAGACAGATCTTGTACGTACACGCTTCATTCTTCACATATCAGGACGCGCCGAAGCCTCCAGAATATTGCAGTTTCAGGAGAAAGCTTGGTGGAGAGAAACCAGCTGGATAATTTATGTTTATTATCTCCACTAATATAGATTACTTCTAAGACTAAAGCTTTCATGAAGGCTGCCAAGCCCCTGGTCCACGCTCAGATCATTGAAGTCCTGAAAAAATATATTAATAGAGCAAGGAGGGGGGTTTAATCCTTGGAAAACCCTGGGGAGCAAAGAGGGACTTGCCTGTGAAGACAGGCGACAGGAGCTGACGCTGCTTTGCTGCGCCTGGCTCCTGTACCCGACCTGCCTTTGCCTGAAGGAGCCCCCTGCTCTGTCAGCACGGGACGGGGGTACCGACCTCCGAGACCCCCCCAGAAGAGGGGTAGTCGTTTGCTGGTCTCACACTAAATAAGACCAAAGCACCCAAGTCTTGGCTTGGGACTTCTCTCAAGACAAGGTGTTTCTTGTCTTCTAACTGCTCGTCGGAGGAAAAACGCTTCAGTTTAGTCGTTTTATTTAGCAAACTAAAACGAGGTGAGAAATGCCCTGTGGATAGAAGAGAGGAGCATTTTTAGATCCACCCTAGCTGACCTTAGGAGAGGGGAAACAGACTCGATGTTCATTTTTAGGGAGGATCTGGAAAAAAAAAAACCCAACCACGGTTTCTTGTGCAAACTCTGCAACATTGGCAGCTGCGACTCTGCAGAGGGAGGAGAGGAAGAGGGGGGTAAGTCGTCACCATGCAGACCGGGGCACGCACAACAAACCGATGTCAGCTTCCAGACGCAATGAAAAGAGGCAAGGGTAAGTTTTAAGGCGAAAAGAAAAGGCAGCAAAACCCAGTGGCATGCAGCCCCGGGGCTTCCCAAACCTCTCGGCACATCTCCACTCACAGTGGACGACAGACAGCAGGCGTGAGCCTGAAAAAAAACCACCCCAAAATCAAACCTTTCTAGCTCACAACTCAAGTTCTCCCCGTTTCCTCCTCCTCTTTTTTTTGGCAAAGCGTGAAAGCCCGGGGTGGCAGCGAGCACGGTGCTCGCTGTTCTCCCCAAAACACACCACCACGCTCTACTCCAGACAGATCAAAGACAATTAAGCTGCACTTGCTACACAAAGGAACAAAGTCAGTTTTGTAATGCAGTCCCCTTGATTTTTATCTCGTTTGATTTCCTCACTAATTTGCAAAATGAGTTAATCTGCAGTAGGAAGTCATTCATGTAAATTAGCCAAGCTCTCGCTTAATAATTCTTCAGAGTTATGGACAGCGGAGCGGGGAACACACAGTGCCCGTCTGCGTAAGATGTTGCAGTTTTGAAGTCAGACTGCAGCACATTGAGTAATTGTGTTTTAATCTGGAGTTTAATGACTTGAAAAGCCACACGGCAAGTTCTGTGATATCCTTTAATTGTTGGAGGTTTCTGTGCGTCACAATAAATTACACTTCCTTTGGAGAAGAAATAAATAGGGATGGAGCTGTCGGGTCAAGAGCGAGGTGGGCTGCAAGGGGAGCCGGAGCTGCGTCCGCCCAGCCCCGTGACGTGCGGGCGGACGCAGAGGTGAGCTAGGAAGTCACCTCGTCCAATCTGCAAGATCCCTGACCCCCCCAGACTTGCCAAATACCTTTGTCACGCTGCAAACTGAAACGCGGTTCTCCTTTTCCCTTTTAATTCCAGTCTGGATTGCTGTGAAACTGGGATGAAGCCTCTAGTCCTGCCAAAGCCTTCACTGGGGTGGCCCTGCCAGGGCAAACCAGACCACCAGCAACCGGCAGCCAGAGCATCCTCACCCCGTAGCATAGGCAGGTCCTACCAAACCACGCCAAAAAAGAAATCAGGTTAGTTAAAAAGAGAAGTCCCTGATGACGTGTGAGGAGCACAGAAGGAGGAAAATGCCCAGCTGAGACGGGGAAGGGCGATCCCCGTGACCACGGAGGAGGAGGGCTGTGGCCTGAGCCCAGCCCAAAGCACACCCAGAAGACGGGGAAATCCCCGCAGGCATTTCTCGGGGCACCTGAACCTCTCTATTCCTCTCGTCCACCGCAGTCAAGGGCGGATGCTTTTTCCGAGCCTCAAAGCCCATGTTTTTAATCACGCCCCTCTGCAGAAAGGGGGAACTTGTGCCCGTATCACTCACGGCATCTGACTTAGACATCCTGCGCTGGGATGGGGAGACGGCTGGCCGGCGTGAGCCCCTCCGAAGCAAGAGCCGGCGCCCTGGGAGCCGATGCTCTGGAAAGGAGCCACGCTGAAACTACCCCTACCCCTGGGGCCCAGGATGCAGCTCCTGCGAAGGGGCGATAAAGACCGTGCTCCTTGGTGAGGCGGCAGCAGGCTGAGGTCGGCACAGATAAAAGGGAGGGGAAGATTAAGGCCCGGCGAGACGGTCCGGAGCCAGGCGAGGAAACTTTTCCACGAGGAGTCACGGGGTGCACAGCACCCAACCAGTCCGACCAGCACAGCTGCCAACCCGCTCCCATTCCCGGGCGGCCGAGCCCCGGCCTCAAGGAGGAGGAGGAGGAGCAGGGCTGCCCCATGGAGCCCCAGACCCACGGCAACTTTGTGCGGGGCGCAACCTCGCCGGGATGAAGCTGCACTGCAATAACACAGGCTCTATATCGGGATCACTCCCTTTTCCCAAGCAGAACCCGAGATCTCTTGGGATTTGTGTAATTTCTTCAGTAAACCACCCTCTTTATTATGTCAAGGAGAGAGGTCAGCCAAGGAAGCCGGGAGGGTATTTAAAGTCCAGCCCAGCTAGAGTTTAGAGAAGGAAATTTCACAATATAATTATTTTCTGACGTGATGTCATGGGTGTAATGAAACAAACAATTACAGCACGTTAAGGAGAGATCCTGTCAGGGCTTGCTGGCCCGAGATTGATTCCAATTTTCCCCTCCCCTCCTCAGACGATGCCATGTGGATGTCTCATCAAGGCCCTGCTACAAAGCTTCCCTTAAAAACAGAAAATAGGAGACAATCAGGTCTTTGTGTCAGTGCCCTGACGGCTGGGAAGAGCCCTGTAAGAACAAAGTCGCAGCAGAGAGCTGGGGATGCATTTGGTAAACGTAGTTCAAAGGGTTACTTCCCCCATGAAGGCTTTTTTTTCTTTCAGAAGGATGTCCTTGCTACGTCCCACCACTGGATTCGACCACAAGCCCCTGTCCAAATGATAGACGGAACCCGGAAAGGGAGCTCGGCCTGCCAAAACACCCCCGGGGAAGGGGCATGGCTGGGGGCTGGCGCATCTCCCCAGTTCCACCAGTGCCCCTGCACCCTCCCAGCTCCATCCTCCCCTGGAATAAAACACCCTTCAGCGCTCACAAAACAAGGGCCTCGGCTGAGGGGTTTAACTCCAGCGCTGACCTAATGGGAAGCCACCGGCGGACGCCTGTTTACCCAGCACATACCTCAGCCAGGCAGGGCTCTTTATCTCCGAGGCACGGAGCTCTAAGCAGCGGGACTCTGTCAGGGACAGGTACGTGGGGCAGAGCCACTTCACTGGCAAAACTATACGGACACGGAGCTAAAAAAAGTCCCTCTCCTCCTCCCGAAAGCTCGGTCAAAAGGGGAAGAGAAACCCCGGCATCGCAAACTTCTCGGAATCGCCCCCACCCCACTTGCCACAAAGCCTCTGCGCGAAGGGGCCTCGTGCAGAATGTCCCCTCCCCGAGCAAGCCAGCACTGGGGTGACAGTCGGGTGACGCTTCTTTCTGGGGTGAAGACCCTACTGAGGTGACCGAGCATTGCAACACCCACCTTCGCACTGCTACACCCACAGAAGAGCACCCAAAAGCTCTTTGCTTCATCCCGGAGGCAGTCCTGCTGCCCACTCGGCGTAGGGAGCCGTGGCACCCAAACCCACGCGCGTGTTTTTGGGGCAATGCCAGCCGAGGAAATCCCCTCCCCAGCTCGGTGGCTGCCTTCCCCTCGCAGCAGAGCCGGCTGCAAGGCCTGTTTGCCCACATACCATCCCATTATGGTCACAGACCTTCTCATGTCTCTGCTACCGGGCTAATTCACAGCCCATCTAACACTGAGGAGGAGGAGGCAGCCTGCAAATCACCTAATTAATACAAACACAGTCTGAGTTACATTTGCACAGAGCACCGGGCTCTGCCTCATGCCCAGGAGCAAAAATCTGATTTTTAAAGACCTTTTCAGGTGCCATTTTCTCCAGGGGGATCTCTCCCCTCCCCGCTTCGCAGAAAGGAAAGCAAAAAGCAGAAATTTCCTTAGCAACTTGCCCCCAGCTCTCATGAGGGGCTGAACGCCACAGCCCAGAGGAGTCCCCCTGCCCACGGAGCGGGGTTCAGGAGAGGAGACATGCTTCCCGCAGCCCGGCAGCAGCCAAACCGGGACACCGGAGCGGCTGTCAGCCCCGGAGGAAGCCGAGCTGAGCTCTTCGAAGCAGCTCAGCTACAGCAGGTTTGCAGGGAAGTGGTAGGAAACGCGGCGGCTGCAAGCCTGCGAGGCAGCTGGGGTGCACACTCAGCTACCGAAACCCCTCGCCACGCACCCCCTTCTTCTCACCACACCGTAACATGTGGCAAAACCCAAGGGGACGGGAAGATCAGCTGCCAGTCTCCCCTCCCAAGCAAACCGGGGTGAGGTTTTATTTTCCGTTCACCTGCCTCGGAAGCAGAGGAGCTTTTTCTGCTACCAAAAAAGCCCTCCCAACTCTTAGCCTCGAGCAGAAAACGAGCGCAGAAAGTTCCAGCACACCAGTGGTGCGTGCTCGCAGGGCCACCGGCAGCCGAAGGGGAGGCTCCTCATGGAAAACGTTCAGCGATTTGGACAACAGGCAGAGTCGGTAACAAACCACTCCCTTAAATTGGCATCGGAGAGCTCGGACCGGGAGGGATCCGCATTCGCAGCCCCCCAGTGCGGCAGAGGATGGCTCAGCTACGTGGCCGTGGTGCAGAGGGAGACGATGCACCACCCAGTGCAAGGTCCACGGGGGCTCAGCACCCACCGGAGAGGGGCTGTTTGCAGGTGGACAAACGGACCCATCGCCACGTCTGACGGACCCAGCTAGAGACAATCTCCTCCAGGCTGGAGTTAAACCACGCAAATTATGTAAACGGATCGGTGCCAGGAAGCTTTCTGTCCCAGCCGCAGCCTCTGCGATCTCGTCCTAGGAGCCTAACTTAGGGTCCCATTGAGCTGGGGTCTCCTGGTCCCGGCAAGCCCTTTGAAACGTGAACCCTGCTCTGCTTTTTCAAACATAACAACATCAAAGCGTCGCCTGAACGTCACATCCTCTGAGCTAAGGAAAAGCGAGGCCCTTGGCCGTGGTTCTCAGTGCAGCCGCTAGTGTCGGATGGTGAATTTGTTACTGTGGATCAAGAGCTAAACATGCTGCTGAGCTAAAAAAAAAGGAGGAGGAGGAGGAGGAGGAGGAGGAGGAGGCTCCCCAGCGTGAGCGCGTTGGATGGGTGGTCTCTGGAGCGTTCCTCCCTGCCCCACCTCCGAGGGCAGAGCCAGGCACAAATACAGGAACTAAGAGTCGCCCATGCCTTTCTCCGGCGCCTTCAAAACAAGCACGCCTCGACGCAAGCGGCCCCGCCAGGCTGCAGGGCGAGGGGATACCGCCGAACCCGGGCAGGCGAAGCCAAGAGAGACCCTCCACCACCTGCATTTCCACGCATAAAAGAGGCGACGTGCCATCAGCTCCCCCCTGGGTGCAAAAACGAGCCTGCTCTCGCACAAGCGGGTCTCTCCACTCAGGGAAATCCAAAGATCAGGCTAATCCCGACTGCGGCACAGGCTGTAATAAACCCACAGACGCCTGCAAGCCAAGCTGCTGTAGCAACAGCCCAAAATACTGCTGCAAAACAACTCCGGGAGAGCAGCCGCCTCCTCTCGCGAGAAGGAAGCACGAGTCGGATTGAGCAACATTTTTTGCTGCCTCTCAGCTGTGACTAAATCTAGCAACTGCCTTTTTAGCTGGAACCAGAACAAAAAAAAAAAACACAACACAACCACCACCACACTGGAAAAGCAAGCAGAATTCCTTTTTGGTACCGATTTCTTCCACGGCAGGAACTTATGGCCCCCTCATACAGGCAGGCACGGCATTTCCAAGGGGAAGCTGAGTGGCCTCAAGCTCACAGCCCGTGTCCACACACCCCCACACCCCGGGCTGCTGGGAGCTTTTGGGAGACGACAGGGCTGATCCAGAGGGAACTGAGCAAGGAGCTCTGCGCCAGCCGTGAAGGCGGGCCCGTCTCGGGCAGGATGAGATCACAGCGTCCCACACCAGCACCCAACTTTAGGCTAAATATACACTTAAAGAGCCCGTTCTTCCGCCCCTGCAAGGAAATTCCCCAGGGCTTTTTGTTTGTTTGTTTTTTAGGGGGAGGGCAGGAGGATTTAAGTTATCGCTGAGTTTTATGAGGCTGTGACTCTTTCTGCGGGCTCCCGCAGCAGAGGAGCTGAGCTGGACTCGGCTCCACTCCCCAACCCCGACCCGAGACCCCCGGGCAGCCGTCGAGCCAGGACAGCGGCCTCGCACAAAACCACGCTTCACCTTTAGTGCCGCACGCAGTGTCCCCCTTCTCCCCTGCCTCTCCTCTTGGCACATCTCCCTCCTTCCCCATTCACAGGCATCTCCTCTGTTTCTTTTCATGCAAGCAGCTGCCCAAGACAGTTCATTAGATGAGAAACTCCCCAAAATGAGTTTCAGCATCTTCTGGCAATCGGCAGAGGCTTAATACTTCCTTCCCAGGGCCAGCATAGGCGCCAGCCCGCTTGCCAACTCTGTTTGGCATCGATCACCCCCAGCTCTAGCCCTGGCACGGCTGCTCCAGCGCCCTGAACTCCACAGAGTCCAAACGGCGCAGGGAGCCGGCTGCGCGCAGCCAGGCAACATCGTTTCACCTTCGATTTCCTCCACCCCGGCTACGGAAAAGGAACCGAGACAAAACAACTTACCGGCAGTGTTTGCTATGGCCAGCGGCAGCCCTTGCAGCTGATGCACCTGGATCCCAGATGCTCCCAAGGCACTGAGGTTAATAGTCTGGAGGCCTGGCATGGAGGAGAGCTGGGCAGCGTTGACCGTGACAGTGCCGCTGGGGAGGGAGGCGATGGGGGCGAGCGTGGTGCTGGTGCTGCCCGTCTGCCCCAGGGACACTCCCTGCATGGGGGCCAAGGTGATTGTCTGGGCCTGGGGGTTTTGAACCTGAAGGTTTTGGAGCTGGATGGTCTGCCAGCTCACCTGCCCGTTGGGACCCACCGTGGGCGTTCGGATGATGATGGGCCCGGAGTTGGGGACAGCTTGGAGCTGCAGGTTCTGCAAGGCGTCTTGGGAGATGGCTTGAGTGGCAAAGGTCTGGCCAGAGAGCGGGGTGGTTTGGAGGGCTTGGATCGTCTGCCCTCCTTGGACTAGCTGAGGCTGGATCAGGATCTGCTGCTGCTGCGATTGTTGACTCTGATCCCCCTCTTTCTGCTGCCCCGGCTGCAGAGCCACCCCAGAAACTTGGCTCTGCAGAGAGTCCGAGCTCTGGACGCTGCTGACCCTCTGGGGCGTCTGCGCCTGGACGTTGGTTCCCACCGTCGCACTGGTGGAAAAATTCATGATGCCCATGTTACTGGTGGTGGTGGTGGTGGAGTAACTGTTGGCGTTGGTAAAAAAGGCGCCGGAACTAGCGTGAGACGTGGCCGTGTTGGTGGAACTGATGGCAGCGCCCGAGGTGGCCGGCTGGGAGCTGCTGTCCGGAGAGCCGGAGCTGCTCAACGTGACGGTCTGAGAGGTGGGAGCCAGGCTGGCGGCCACGCTGTTGACGGGCAGCAAGGTGATGTTGCCGTTCAGAGCCACGGGGACGTTGGCCACATACTGGGTTTGCCCTGAGAGGGTGTTGTTGGCTAAGCCCACACCCTGGATGGGGACGGCCTGCTGCAGCAGGTTTGGCATGGCGATGAGGTTACTCGTCCCCGCTCGGCTCGTTATGATCTGCTGGTTCGTGCCGGGGATGATCTGGAGCTGACCAGAGGCATCCTGCTGCACGTTGACTTGGGCAGGGGTGGTGGCAAACTGGAGCTGCTGCCCATCGATGGTTTGGAATTGGGGAATGACCTGGTACTGGATATTGGGGATAACGCCCGGCAGGCCCGTGAGCACCTGCTGGTTCTGCAGGTTGGAAGCAGTCGTGACCACGTACTGCCCCGCGCTCACGGGCCGGCTTTTGGAGGCATCTCCGCCGTTGCTGCCGTTGCTGCCCTGTTCCTTGGAGGCCGTCGGCGTGCTGGAGCCGGCGGAAATGATCTGCCAGCCGTTGGCGGACTGGGCGATCTGAGCGGCGGCGGCCGTCAGGTCCAGCTCGCCGCTCCCGCCTTGCTGGCCCTGGGAACTGTTGGAGTTCTCGTTGGGAGACTCGATCCTGCTGCAGGTCGCTGCCAGCAGAGCCAGCGGGGAAGGCTGTGATTCCTGGGAAGGAGAGGAGGAGTTAAGGAAGCGGGAGGCGGCCCGATGGGCAGGCCAAAAATAAAAAAAGGGGAAAAAAAAAATAAAAGAGAAAGCAGGGAGGAGCATACTTGGAAAAGATAAACACTCCTTCCTGAGAAAACCCACCCACAGCCGGAAAAATACAACTGCCAGACACAGGGCTGTCAGGCCGGGACAGACTGAACCCACAGGGAAAAACCCTCTGGGAGGGAGGAAAGGGGAGGGAGTCTGCATGTAAAAGGCAAAGAGAGACATCTCCTCCACCCCAAAGCGAGGAAATCTCCCCGCAGGAGAACAACTCTGGGGAAGTACAGTCGTTTCTGGGCACCCCGACCTGGAGAAGGGCCAGTCGGGGCTGTGGTGTTTACTGGGAGCAGGGGAACTGTCATGTTTTCGAGGGCACAGTGCAGAGCTGGGGAAGGAGGGGAAGCCACAGGCGCTGCGGGTCAGTGCTCCAGCAAGGCGTTTGGCAGCGTGACGATCCCCCGGCGCGCACTCGCCCTTCTCTTCCCCTCCCTGGGGAGAGGAGCCGGCGTAACGCTCCGCTGGGCCAAACAAACAGCTCGGCCCGGCCCTGGACTTTGCCACCGGGACGACAAGTTCCCCAGGGCGAGCGGAGCCAGGAGGCCGCCGGCTTGGGGCCATTCCTCCCTCCCCACACTCACCTGGCCCTCCCCACCGCCTGTACTGCTGTTACTGCTGGCATCTCCTTCGCCCTTCTCGGGCTTCACTGTCGCCATCTCCTCGGGACTCTCTTGGTCTGCGCGGGTGGGAAACAACAGCGGGAGTTAAAGGCATTTCTGGGCAGGAGAGTGGGATCAGGAGCGCGAGGACACATGGGGAGTCACGGGCAGGGAAGGCAGGAGGGCTGGACAGAGGGGGGGGGACAGCACGCTGGCAGGCACTCGGCGGGGGGGACAGTGTGCTGCTCGGGCTCTGGCACGAAGGGGCTGGGAACCGGAGGGAGTTGCCAAAGGGGAGCTGGCAGCGGGACAGGCGGAGGAGGACCCGGCCCAGCTCCAGGCCCCAGCTCCTCCCCACCCGCTCGGGACACTCCCTGGCCTCCCCTTTCCCTTCCCCGTTGGCCTGGGAGCACACCTCCTGCCCCGGCCCTCCGCGGATCCACCCCGGAGGCTCTCTGCCTGCCCTGCCCACGGGATTCCCCACCGAGGATCCAGCCCACCGGGCTCCCCAGGGATCCCCTGGCCGGGTCCTCCCCCATCCGTGCTCCCTGGGACCCCACCGCAGGGGGGGTGTGCTCCCCCAAATCCCTCCTCTCCCACCGCTCAGGAGCCTCCGCTGGCAACCGCCCCCCCCCCAGGACCTGGGGCCTGCGCCCCCCACTCCTGCCCACACCCCCAGCACCCCTCGCAGGGTCCCCTCCAGCCCCCCAGCATCGCTTCCGTGGACCCCCCCCCCAAAAAAACACCCCCAGCAGGTCGCACCTTCCCCACGGCCCCCCCCCCCCCCCACACACACACAAGGCCCCCGCCCCACGGCTCCCCCCCCCCCCATACAAGGCCCCCGCCCCACGGCTCCCCCCCCGCACAGGGCTCCCGCCCCACGGCTCCCCTACCCCACGGCCCCCCCCCCGCACGCATCCGCCGCCACAAGGCCCCTTCCTCGGGGGGGGGGGGGGGCGCCCCCTCCCCCGGTCTCTGCTCCCACACCCTTCCCCCCGCCAAAATCCACCTCCCCGCACCCGATCCCCCGGGATCCTCCCTCACACACCCCCCTCGCCGCTGCCCTCCCCCGATTACCGGGGCCTCCCCCATCACCACCACCCCCCCCCCGCCGCCGCCGCCCCCTCCTCCGCTCCCAGCCCGGCCCGACCGCCGGGTCCCTCCCCCGAGGCCTTCCCCCTCCCCCGGGTCCCTCCCCCGGCAGGTCCCCCCGGCGCGGCGCGGCGAGGCGAGGCCCGGCCCGGCGGGGCCCGGCCCGGCGTGGGGCGGGGCCGCCTCTGGCCCCTCCGAGCGGGCGGGCGCCGCCGTCTGCGTGTGCCTGGGCGGCCGCGCGCCCCTCGCCCCCCCCCCGCCGGCGCGGCGGGCCCGTCCTTACCGCTCATGGTGGCCGGGGGGGGGCGAGCCCGAGCGGCGGCGGGGCGGGGGGGAGGAGGGGCGGGCGCGCCCGGCTCGCTGACGAGGCGGCCTAACCCCGCCGGTGACCGCCAAGGGGCTGCCGAGGGAGGGAGCCGCGCGCCGCGGCCCCGGCCCCGCGGCCCGCCCCCGCCCCCGTCCCCGCCAATGGGACGCCGCCGCGGGCGGGCGAGTGACGGGCTGCGCGGCCACTGGGGAGCGAGGGCGGGCCGGCGGCGGGGGGAGGGAGGCGGGAGGCGCGCCGCCCCCGCCGCCCCGCCCCGTGGGGGAGGGGTAGCGCCGCGGGCGGCGGCCAATGGGGGAGCGGGAGGGGGGGGCCGGCGGCGGCGGGGGCCAATCGGCGCCCGCGCGGGCTCACAGGGAGACCCCGTATGGGAGCGGCCGCGGCGGCGTGGGCCGCGGCGTGATGGGCGCGCGCCGCCGCCAATGGGTGGGGGGAGGCGGGGCGGAGGAGCGACTGGCAGCTGGGCCCGCCAACGGGCCGCGCGGCCCGCGCGGCGGGGGAAGGCGGGCTCGCACACTGACGGGGGCGCTGCCCAATCCTACCTCGGAGGCGTCGGCCGCGGCGGGGCGCCGCGCCAATGAGTACGGCGGTCCGTCTCAAACTGGCCAATGGGCGCCGCGAGAAGGCTGGGCGAGCGGCCGGGCTGCGCCCTTGGAGGGACGGCTTGGCGGCGCCGGGAATGTGGCGGAAAAGGCGCCATTTTGGTGCTGGCTCCGCCCCGGCCGCGGCCGCAGCTTTGCCCGGAGCCGGGCTCCCCCCAAGCCCGGGCGGTGTCCCCGGGGCGGCCACGCCGGCTCGGTAACCCGGGCCGTGTCGTGACAGCGCCGCTCTTTGCTCCCTCCGTCATCTTTTCCTGTCAGAAGCCACCTCAGCCCTGTCGCGACAGCCGCCATCCCGGTGCGACCTGTCCTCACAGGCCCTCGGCGGGGCCTCGTTGCTCTGTAAATATCCCCAGGGCCCTGTCACCACAGCGGGCCTTCCCTGTCACGACATGCGCCACGTCCTGTCACAGCACCCAGCCCTGTCATGACAGGGACTGTCACTGCCGGGATGCCTGGGCCTCTCCCCTCCGCCGGCGCGCACTCCTGCGTCACCCCTGCTCTGGGCATGGCGGGGGAGTCTTTTTGGGGGGTTTCCCAGGAAGAAGCCCCCCGTTTACAAAAAAAGGAGGGTTTTGATGGCAAACAAGGCGCGAGGGTCCCTGGGGACGTGGCCGCGCAGCCACCCCGGCGGTGGGAGGCGAGCAGGGACGGTGACAAACCGGGACACACACGCGCCAGAGGTGACGTCTAATGTCTTTTTATTTTTGCTTTCCAGCATCAAAGCCACCCGCCCCACCCGGTGCCGTCCCCCCGCCGAAGATGCCTTTCCACCCACCGCCCGTCCCCGCCGGCCACCGCTCTTTGATGTTCCCCGGTGACGGGGGGCCCCGGCGCAGGGAGCCCCCCACCCCAGCACCCCCCTCCACGGCCCCTCTGTTGATTTTGGAGGCACTGCCGAGGCCAGCGAGCCCCTTGCCCGGCGCCCCGCCGGCCGCTCAGATGCCGTCTTTGCCATGACCTTTTTATTTTCCACTTTTTTTTGGCCTAATTCCCTTCATCCCGCAGCTGGAAAATCGCCGTCGCTCACCGCGACCTCACCCCGCTTCCAGCGGAACTGTTTTATTTCGGCACCTCGGCGCGGCACCAGCCCCCGGCGTCATTAAAACAACGCTGGACGAAGAGCAGAGACCCACCCGGGGAGGCGAAATAAAACCAAACCCCCTCGCAGACGGTGGTTTTTCGGGACAACCCCTCATCCTGGCTCCGGCACCGCATGGAGCCTGTCCCCTAAAACCCTGGCAGCGGGGAGGGGACAGCTGTCCTGCCCGCTGTCCCCTTGCCGCGGTGGCTTTGTCCCCCTCCCCGTGCCGGCGGGGTGGTGGCCGCTGCTTCACCCCAGACCCCGCTGCGGCCTTGAAGTTGCCTCTGCCGCGGCCGCCGGGGGCCAAGGGGGGGTCCCCGTCCCTCTGCCCCCCGTGCCGAGCGAATGCGGCGCTTCCTTTCATCCGGGCCCACATCCCACCGGCTGCAGCGTCAGCAGCTGCAGATGGGACCGGTTCCCCATTGTGCCTCAGTTTCCCCTCCTGACCCACAGCGGTGGCACCTGCGGACACAGAACGTGTGTCTACCCAGCCCCGTGCCTCAGTTTCCCCTCTTGGCTTGCCGACAGCGCCATGCCACCGGGGAAGGGGACAAACTCGGGGTTTCTTGGCTAGCTTGTCCCTGTTGTGGTGTCCCCGGGGCCGGTGATGCTGCCAGGGCCGCGCTTTGCAGCTTCTGCCCCAAAAGGTCCAGGCCCGGTGGCGGGGAGGGCACAAGGTGGGTGGGGGACATGGGGACTGTCCCCATTCTGTCACCGGAGCTGAGTCCTGGCCAGCTCATTACACTGCCCCGGCACGGGGCAAAGGCTGGATCTGCCCGTGCCTCGCTGGGGCGAAGGCTGCCTCCTCCTCCTCCTCCTCCTCCTCCTCCTCCTCCCCGCTGCCTCCTGCCCCCCCCTGCCTGGCAAGCCCCCGTCCGGCCCCGCTGGGGGGGACGATGGGGGACAAGCCCCCACCCCACCCTGCCGTGGGCCCCGGGGACGGGGCTGGGGGTCCTGGGGGGTCTGGGGAGAGCCACCACAGGGCCCCCGCCCTGTTAGACCCTCACCCCCTCATTAGGGCCCCCCTTATTAGCACCCCTCACCCCCCCAGCACCCCACTAATCCCATCAGGATCTTCATCCCGTTATCCCCCCTCTAGTAATCCCCCCTCCACCATTAGAACCCCCCCATTACCCCCCCAGTAACCCCCCCTCCACCATTAGCCCCCCCCATTACCCCCCCAGTAACCCCCCCTTCACCATTAGCCACCCCCATTACCCCCCCAGTAACCCCCCCTCCACCATTAGAACTCCCCCATTACCCCCCAGTAACCCCCCCTCCACCATTAGCCCCCCCATTACCCCCCCAGTAACCCCCCCTCCACCATTAGGACCCCCCCCATTAACCACCCCCCATTAGCCCCCCAATACCCCCCACCCCATTACCCCCACCGACCCCCCCCTCCAGTAACCCCCCAATTGAACCCCCCCCATCAACCCTCCCCCCATTAACACCCCATTGCCCCCCACCCCGTTACCCCCATCGGGACCCCCTCCCCAGTAGCACCCCATTAACCCCACTGCCCCCCGTCCCAGTAGCACCCCATTGCCTCCCGTGAGCCCCCCACCCCTCAGCACCCCGGTCCCCCCCAGTCCCTCCCAGTCCCCCCCCAGTCCCTCCCAGTCCCTCCCAGTCCCCCCCCCCAGTCCCGCCGCCCCCTAGTGGCCGCAGCGGGTCGGTGCCCCCCCCGGGCGCGGGTCTCTGCTGCCCCCTGGCGGGGGCGCCTGGCCCGGCTGTCCCCAGCAGGGTCCCCAACCCCGGCCCTGCCCTGTCCCCAGCTGTCCCCAGCTCTGTCCCTGTCCTCAGCCCAACCCTCTCCTGTCCCCAGCCCTGTCCCTTCCACAGTCTTGTCCCCAGCCCTGTTCCCGTCCCCATCCCCAGCCCTGTCATTTCCCAACGCTGTCCCGTCCCTGTTCCCAACCCTGTCCTGTTCCTGTCCCCAACCTAGTTTATGCCCTGTCTTTGTCCCGTGCCTGTTCCTGTCCCCATCCCTGTCCCCAACACTACGCCTGTCCTGTCCCCCACCGTATCCATGTCACTGTCCTGTCCCAGTTCCTCTCCCCATCCCCAGTTCTGTCCCGTCCTGAACCTTGTCAGTGTCCCTGTCCTGTCCGGTCCCTGTCCCCAAACCTCTCTCTTTCCCCAGCCCTGTCCTGTCCCTGTCACTCTGTGCTAGCTTTGTTGCTGTCCCCAACCCTGTCCCCGCCCTATTTACAACCCTGTCCCTAACCCTGTCCCCGTCCCCCTCCTTGTCCCTGTCCCCATCCTCACCCTTGTCCATGTCCACCTCTCTCTTCCCTGTCCCCATGTACATCCCTGTCCCTGTCCCCATCCCTGTCCCCACCTCACACCATCTGCATTAGCACTGGGGACACGACGGGGACTGAGAAGCCCTCAGCTCTGGCCAGGGGGCTGGACCAGTATGGGGGCAAACTGGGAGGGGGATCAGGAGCACTGGGACCAGTCTAGGGGGAACAGGGGTACTGGGGTGGGGAAAGGGAGCACTGGGACCAGTCTGGTAGGGAATGGGGACACTGGGGTGAGGAGTGGGGGTACTGGGGTGGGTAATGGGGACTCTAGGACCAGTCTAGGGGGGAGCAGAGGCACTGGGATGAGGAAAGGGGACACTGGGGTGGGTAATGGGGGCACTGGGGACCAGTCTGGAAGTGAATGGGAGCACTGGGGTGGGTGATGGGGACTCTGGGACCAGTCTGGAAGTGAACGGGCGCACTGGGGTGGGTGATGGGGACTCTGGGACCAGTCTGGAAGTGAACGGGCGCACTGGGGTGGGTGATGGGGACTCTGGGACCAGTCTGGAAGTGAATGGGGGGCACTGGGATGAGAAATGGGGGTGTTGGGACCAGTCTGGGGGGGAGAGCAGAGGCACTGGGGTGCATAACGCGAACACTGGGACCAGTCTGGGCAGGAACGGGGACACTGGGGTGGGTAGGGGGGGCAGTGGGAGCAGCCTGGGGTGCCCAGCCCCCCCGGCCCCCCCCCGGGAGCGTCCCCCCGGGCCCCCCCGCAGGTCGCGGCCGGGGAGGAATCAGGGCGACGCCGGGCGACTCCCAGCAATTTTGGGTTGGGAACCGCAGAAATGCAGCGTGGCGCGAGCCAGGCCAGGCCCGACCGCGGGGCCGGGGACCGGCACAGGGACAGGGCCAGGGCATGGCCCGGGGGGGCCCCAGGGCACCACGGGGGGGGTCCCCTGGCAGCCGGGGCGGGGGGAGCCCCAGGACACTGCGGGGAACCTGGGGGGACCCAAGGCACCACAGTCCCTGGCAGCTTGGGGTGACCCAGGGCATCGGGAGGGGGGGTCCCAAGGCCTGGGGGGGTCCCCTGGCAGCTTGGGGGTGTCCCCAGGACACAATGGGGGAGCTCTTGGCAGCCTGGGGGGGTCACAGGGCTTGGGGGGTACCTGGAGGGACACAAGGCACCACAGTCCCTGGCAGCTTGGGGTGACCCAGGGCATCGGGGGGGGGGGGTGTGTCTCACGGCTGGAGGGGGGTCTCTGGCAGCTTGGGGGGGTCCCAGGACACAATGGGGGGGCTCTCTGGCAGCTTGGGCAGGGACACAGGGCTTGGGGGGCAGCTGGGGGGACCCAAGGCACAACAGTCCCTGGTTTGGGGGGATGCAGGGCATCATGGGGGGGTCTCAGGGGGTCCCCTGACACCCTGGGGGTGTCCCTGGCATCCTGGCCAGGGGTCACAAGGCTTGGGGGGGACACCTGGGGGGGCCCAAGGGACCACGGTCCCTGGCAGCTTTGGGGGGACACAGGGCATCGTGGGGGGATCCAAAGGCCCTGGGGGGGTCCCCTGGAAGCTTGGGGGTGTCCCAGGACACCCTGGGGGAGTCCCCGGCAGCCTGGAGGGGGTCAGAGGGCTTGGGGGGCACCTGGGGGGACCCAAGGGGCCACAGTCCCTGGCACCTTTGGGGGGGACACAGGGCACCATGGGGGGGGTGTCTCAGGGCTGGGGGAGGATCCCTGGCAGCTTGGGGGTGTCCCCAGGACACAATGGGGGAGCTCTTGGCAGCCTGGGGGGGGTTCACAGAACTTGGGGGGTACCTGAGGGCGGACCCGGCTTGCCATGGGGGGGTCCTTGGCAGCCGGGGGGGGGGGACCCAGGGCCCCAGGGCAGCTTGTGGGGGGGACACACACAGAGGATCTGAGGGAGGGACTCTTGGCATCCTGGGGGGTTCCCAGGACCCCTGGGGGGGTGTCCTTTGGCAGCTGGAGGGGGGTCAGGCCCCCCAATGCCACCCCCACGGCCGCCGCTGCCACTGCTTTGATGTGGCTTCTGCACCGCAGCGCAATGAGAGCCACATGGCGGGGGGGGGGGGGGGGCGGGGGGACAACGGGGTGGGAGAGGGATGGGGGGACAGATGGGGGACAGACGGATGGGGCGCAGACCAGGGTGGCTTCTCCGTGGTACCCGGGGCCCACCCCTGTCACCCTGGGGTCCGTCTTGCCATCCTGGGGGTCCGTCCGGCCATCCTGGGGGTCCATCCCCGTCCCCCACGGGCCAGGTCTGTCCCCCCCAGGGTCCGTCCCCGTGTCCCCACGGGCCACCCTGTCCCCCGTGGCCACCGCAGTTATTTCTAGCCCGGCCGGGGGATAATTAGAGGGTGGGAAGGAAGCTCCGGGGCGTGGGCACGGCTCGGCCCCGGGGCAACCTCTGCCCCCGGCTTCCCCGGGACCTGGGGACCCCCAGCCTCCCCTGGACCCCGGATCCCTCCTGGTCCCCCTTGTCTTTTTGGGTCCCCCTGTGTCCCCACAGGTCCTCCCACATCCCAAATGTCCCCTTGGGTCCCTCCAGATCCCCTGAGTCCCCCCGTGACCCCGTGGGTCCCCCCCTAATCTCCCCCATGTCCCCTTGGGTCCCCAGTGACCCCGTGGGTCCCCCCCCAGTCTTCTCCATGTCTCCCTGGCTCCCCCATGGGTCCCCCCCAATCTCCTCCATGTCCCCCTGGGTCCCCTGTGACCCCATGGGTTCCCCGTGACCCCATGCATCCCTCCAGGTCCCCCCATGTCCCCTGTGTACTCACGGACCTCCCTATGTCCCCCCTATTCCCCTCCTGTCCCCCCCAGACCCTATGGGTCCCCCCAGACCCTCATCTCTCACCCCCCCCACCGTGGGGGCTCAACCTGGGGGGACAGCGGGGTGCCAGGGGGCCACCCAAACACCTGGGTCCCCCACACTGGGTGGGAGGCCAAGCCAGCGGGGTGCCGGGGGGGATGCTCAACCCTGCTACGATCCCTCAGAGACTCCCCGCCATCCCCCCCGCCCCCGGCCGGCTGGAGCCCGCGGGTGCTGGCACGCCGTGGCCGGCGCACCCACACGCGCTGGGGCCGCCGCTATTTTGGGGCCTCCGACCGCAAGAGAAACATCCGGGGGCCGGAGTGCAACGGGGGGGGGGATGAGGGACGGAGGGGACGCGGTGGCCACCGCTGCCGAGTGGGGTGGGGGCACGTGGGGCCACCCCTGGTGTCCCCCGGTTAGTGGCCAGCCGTGGGGCATGGGGACACTGGGTGGGGGGACACTGGGTGATGGGGGATGTGGGGACATGGTGACATTGGGGACAACAGGCTGGGGGGCTTGGGGACACTGGGTCGGGGGACACTAGGCTGGGGGGCTTGGGGACACTGCTGAGGGGGGTTTACCAGATTCCCAGTGTTCCCTATTCTCTGTGCCCCCAATCCCCATTCCCAGTGCCCCCAGTGCACCCAGTTCCCACTCCCAGTGCTCCCAGTCCCCATTCCCAGTATTCCCAGTCCCCATTCCCAGTGCTCCCTGTTCTCAATGCCCCCAGTCCCCATTCCCGGTGCTCCCCATCCCCAGCATCCCCACTCCTAGTGCTCCCATTCCCAGTGCCCCCCTGTCCCATTCCCACTGCTCCCCATTCTCAGTACCCCCAGTCCCTATTCCCAGTACCCCCAGTCCCCACTCCCAGTGCTCCCAGTCCCCATCCCCAGTGCCCCCCCACGTGCACACATGGAAGCGATTCGTGGGCTGATTTTTGCTCCCCTTTGAAGGGCCGCGGTGCCCCCGGCCCAGCTGCTGGCGCTTACCGCAGGACGCCTGGGTCCCCGCGCTCCATGCAGGGGGGGCCGCGGTTACAGTCGCGGGGGGGAGATGTCCCCCAGCCCCTGGGGATAGGCACCAGGACGGGGACATCTCTGTCCTGCTGAGACCCCTCCATACTCGTTCCATGGGGGCTCAGAACCCCCAAACTCATGCCGGGGGGCTGAGACCCCCCCAAACTCATGTCATGGGGGGTTGAGACACCCCCCCCCGCATGCTGTGAGGGCTGAGACTCCCCCAAACTCATGTCATGGGGGGCTGAGACCTCCCCAAACTCATGCCAGGGGGCTGAGACCCCCCAAACTCATGTCATGGGGGGGGGCTGAGACCTCGCCATACTCATGCCATGGGGGCTGAGACCCCTGAAACTCATGTCATGGGGGTTGAGACCCCCCCCACTCATGCTGTGATGGCTGAGACTCCCCCAAACTCATGTCATGGGGGGAGTGAGATCTCCCCATACTCATGCCATGGGGCTGAGATCACTCAAACTCATGTCATGGGGGTTGAGACCCCCTGAACTTGTGCCATGGGGACTGAGACCCCCCAAACTCATGTCAGGGAGGCTGAGACCCCCCAAACTCATGTCAGGTCTTGAACTGGGCTGACAGATGGGGGTAAATGAGTCAGGGATGGGGGAAAGGAGGGAGGGAGGGTGGAGAGAGAGATGGAGGTGGGGAGGGAAGGAGGGATGGAGAGAGGGATGGAGAGAGGGATGGAGGTGGGAAGGGAAGGAGGGATGGAGGGAGGAAAGGAGAGAGGGATGGAGGTGGAAAGGGAAGGAGGGATGGAGAGAGGGATGGAGAGAGGGATGGAGAGAGGGATGGAGGTGGGAAGGGAAGGAGGGATGGAGGGAGGGATGGAGAGAGGGATGGAGAGAGGGAAGGCACGATGGAGGGGTGGAGGGAGGGATGGAGAGAGGGACGGAGGTGGGAAAGGAAGGAGGGATGGAGGGAGGATGGAGAGAGGGATGGAGAGAGGGATGGAGAGAGGGATGGAGGTGGGAAGGGAAGGAGGAATGGAGGGAGGGATGGAGAGAGGGATGGAGGGAGGGATAGAGGGAGAGCTGGAGGGAGAGCTGGAGCGAGGGATGGAGGAGTGGATAGATGGAGGGAAGGCGCGATGGAGGGGTGGAGGGAGGGAAGGATGGATGGAGGGATGGACGAAGGCGGGATGAAGGGTGGCTGGAGGGACGGCGGGTGGGAAGCGGAGCCGGAGGACGGGCCGTGGGGAAGGAGCCCCCCCCGGTCTCCCCCCGCCCCCGCGAGAGAACCCAGGCGTCCGGCCGGGGTATAAATACCCGGGTAATTGCGGGGGCCCCGAGTGCGGCCGTGGGGCCCGTGGGCAGCCGGGCCCGGCGCCGCCCTGTAATCAGCCCCCGCCGCCGCCAGCCCTCGCGTCCCCCCCCCGGCTCCCCTCGGCGGGTGACCGCCAAGCTTTGAAGGGTCCCGGGGGACACGGGGGGGTCCCCGCCACCCCCAAGCCAGGGGGGAGGCCCAAACCCCAATTCGAACCCTCATCTATAGGACGCAGGCGTTCGGGCGGCTCCCAACGCCCCCCCCCTTGGTGAACCAAACTCTCGCGGTCGACGCCGGTGGGAACCAAACCCCCATGACCCCCCCAAAAACCTCCTGGGGTGCCCCCACCCCACCAGCCAAGGAAGAGGAGGGATGGAGCGGCCGTCCCAGTTTGCTCCCAGTTTGTGGGCAGTGGAAGCCCCAGTGAAGCTGGAGGGGGGGGGACAGGACGGGGACCGGGGGGGGGGCGGACGGTGGTTGCGGCCTTCGGCGGGCGGCCGCGGCGCCGGCGGCTCCGGAGCGGAAAGCCCTGACTCAGGGTTGGGAAAGGGCCCCGCTGGCTCCCAACCGGCCGCGTCGGGGGAAAAAAATAGGAAAAGGGGAAAAATAAAAAAAGAAAAGGGGAAAATAGGAAGAAAAGGGGAAAGAAAAAAAAGAAATGGGGGGGGAGAAAAGGGGATAAAGAACGACTGGTTGGAATACCCCCCCCCATAGTGGGGAAACTGAGGCACGGGGGGGATCCCCAGCCCCATCTCCAGGGCCAGCCATGTCCCTGTCCCCAACCCTGCTCCCCTGCGAGTGCCCCTTTGTCCTTGTCCCCAGCTCTGTCCCCCCAGGACCATCCCTCGTTCCCTCAACCCCATCCCTGGTCCCCCGTCCCCACTCCATCCCACCCCATCCCCATCCTTGGTACCCTCAACCCCATCCCTGGTCCTCTTCTGTCCCCATCCCTGCTCCATCCCCAGCTCATCCATGAATCCTGTCCCCATCCCTGGTCCCCGGCCCCCATTCCTGATACCTCCAGCTCCCACCCTGGTCCCCCCGTCCCCATCCCTGCTCCCATGCCTGTCCCTGGTCCCCCCCATCCCCATCCCCATCCCTATCCCTATCCCACCCTGGTCCCCCCCTGTCCCCATCCCTGCTCCCATCCGTATCCCATCCCCATTCCTGGTCCCCTCCATCCCCATCCCTATCCCACCCTGGTCCCCCCTGTCCCCATCCCTGCTCCCCCCCCGTCCCCATCCCTATCCCATCCTGGTCCTCCCTGTCCCCATCCCTGCTCCCATCCCTACCCCATACCCATTCCTGGTCCCCCCTGTCCCCATCCCTATCCCACCCTGGTCCCCCCATCCCCATCCCTGCTTCCATCCTTGTCCCTGGTCCCCCCCTTGTCCCCATCCCTATCCCACCCTGGTCCCCCCATCCCCATCCCTGCTCCCATCCTTGTCTCTGGTCCCCCCCTTGTCCCCATCCCTATCCCACCCTGGTCCCCCCTGTCCCCATCCCTGCTCCCCCCCATCCCCATCCCTATCCCATCCTGGTCCCCCCGTCCCCATCCCTGCTCCCATCCTTATCCCATCCCCAACCCCGGTCCCCCCCGTCCCCACCCCTATCCCATCCTGGTCCTCCCTGTCCCCATCCCTGCTCCCATCCCTACCCCATACCCATTCCTGGTCCCCCCTGTCCCCATCCCTATCCCATCCTGTTCCCCCTGTCCCCATCCCTGCTCCCATCCTTATCCCATCCCCATCCCTGGTCCCCCCTGTCCCCATCCCTATCCCACCCTGGTCCCCCCTGTCCCCATCCCTGCTCCCATCCCTATCCCGTCCCCATCCCTGGTCCCCCCCCGTCCCCATCTGGGTCCAGTTCTGTCCCTGACTCTGCTCCATCCCCATCCCTGGTACCTCCAAGTCCATCCTGGGTCCTGTCTTGTCCCCACCCCTGTTCTGTCCCCATCCTGTCCCTGTCCCCATCCCTTGTCCCCCCAGCCCCATCCCAGCCCCTCATCCTGCTCCATCCCCACTGGCACCATTTTGGGGTGGTTTCACCCCACCTCACCCCCGCAGACCTTGGGGTGACGAGCCCCTGGGTGCCCCCACGTCTCCCCCGCTTTGTCCCTTCCCCCCCATCCTTTCCCCTCCCCGTCCCTCTCATCCCCCTGTTGCCTTCCCTCCTTTCCAGCGCTTTTCCCATTCTTCCCCCTTCCCATCCCCTTCCTCCCCCCCCTCCTTCCTCTGCCTCCCCCCTTCCCTCCCCGGCCTCTTCTCCCCTCTTTCCCTTTCCCTTTCCCTTTCCCTTTCCCCTTCGCTTTCCCTTTCCCTTTCCCTTTCCCTTTCCCTTTCCCTTTCCCTTTCCCCTCCTGCCAGTGCAGCCCCCTGCGCTTCCCTCCCCATCCCCGCTCCTCTCCCTTCCCCTTCTCTCCCCCCTCCTCCTGCCCCCCCCAGCCCCCCTCCCCCGGCCTTCAGCCTCCCTGTCTTCCTCCCTTCACAACTTTTTTCTTTCCTTTTTTCTTTCCTTTTCTCTTTCCTTTTTTCTTTCCTTTTTTCTTTCTTTTTTCTTTCCTTTTTTCTTTCCTTTTTCCTGTCCTTTTTTCTTTCCTTTTTTTCTTTCATTTTTTCTTTCCTTTTTTCTTTCCTTTTTTCTTTCCTTTTCTCTTTCCTTTTCTCTTTCCTTTTTTATTTCCTTTTTTCTTTCCTTTTTTTCTTTCCTTTTTTCTTTCCTTTTTCCTGTCCTTTTTTCTTTCCTTTTTTCTTTCCTTTTTTCTTTCCTTTTTCCTGTCCTTTTTTCTTTCCTTTTTTCTTTCCTTTTTTCCTGTCCTTTTTTCTTTCCTTTTTTCTTTCCTTTTCTCTTTCCTTTTTTCTTTCCTTTTTTCTTTTTCTCTTCACTCTTCCTCTTCCCTTTTCCACTTCCCTTTTCTCTTCCTTTTTCCTCTTCCCTTTCTCTTTCCCTTTTCTCTTCCCTTTTTCCTTTTTTCTTCCTTTTTTCCTTCCCTTTTTTCTTTCCTTTTTCTTCCTTTCCTGACATCCTTTTTCTTTTCTCCTCCTTTCCTTTTCCTTTCCTTTCCCCTTCCCTTTCCCCCTTCCTTCCTTCCTCTCCCAGCTCTTCTTTCCCTTCCCCTTCCCCTCCTCATCCCCTCTCTCAACTCCCCGTTCCTTTTGCTCGGACTCTTTCCCTCCTCCCCCCCTTCCTCTTTTCCTGCCCTTTTCCCCTTCCCATTTCCTTTTCCCTTTCCCCTTCCCCCTGCCCTCCCTCCCCCGACCCCCCCGGCCCCCCCCCCCGCCGAGGGGCGGTTCGGGGCAGGGCTCCCGGCCCCGGTCCCGGCCCGGCCCAGCCCCGCCGCAGCGGCACAGCGGGGCGGGCGGCCGCCGCGGCGCTCCCTCCCTCCCGCACCGAGCCCCGGGCCACCCGCACCCCGGGCCACCCGCACCCCGATACCGGCACCCCGGCAGCAGCATCCCCGCGGCCGGTACCCACCCCCCGGCATCCCCGGACCCGCGGAGCCCCGGAGCGCGGTGAGGAGCCCGGGGAGGGACCCGGGACAACCCCGACCCCCGAGGGAGGGCGGGGACCCCCCCCGGGACAGGGACCCTTCGGGATGGGGGACATCCCCCCCCCCCGCCCCCGGGACATGGGCTCCCGCGGTACGGGACCCGGGATGGGGGAGCCCCCCGGGGTACGGGACCCGGGATGGGGGAGCCCCCCGGGATACGGGACCCGCCAGGACAGGGACCCTCCGGGGCGGGGGAGACACCCCACCCCGGGCACAAGGACCCCCAAGGTACAGGACCCCGCGGGATGGGGGAGCCCCCCGGGATAGGGACCCTCCCGGGACGGGAATGCCCCCCCCGGGATATGGGACCCTCCAGGACAGGGACCCTCTGGGGAGGGTGACACCGCCCACCCCGGGACAGGGACCCTCCAGGACAGGGACCCTCTGGGGAGGGTGACACCGCCCACCCCGGGACAGGGACCCTCCAGGACAGGGACCCTCTGGGGAGGGTGACACCACCCACCCCGGGACAGGGACCCTCCAGGACAGGGACCCCTTCCAGGACGGGGAGTCCCCCGGCATAGGGGACACCCCCCCCCAGGATGGGGGACCCCCCTGGGACAGGGACACTCTGGGACAGGTCACCCCCCCCCGCGGGAAAGGAGACCCACCTTGAATCAGGAAGGGTCCCCCGGGATATGGGACCCCCCGGGAAGGGGGACACCCCCCCGCAGTGGGACTTGGCCTGGAGAGGACCCAGGGGTCCGGGCGGGGGCTCGGTGGCTCCGGGGATATTTTCAGCCCAGGGACTTTGTGGGGGTTCCTAGATGGGTGTCCCCCTCCCAGCCCCACCTTGTCACCACTGCCACCACTTCACTGCCACCAGGACCCAGCCCAGGGACCGCTGGGGTCCTGCGGCACCGGGGCACCCCTGGGTGCTGAGCTCTGGGTGCTGGCAGGGCATAGATGGGGCTGCGGTGCCCCGGGACCTGCCGCTGGGGACACGTCTGTCCCCAGGGCTGTGGCACCCTGTACCTGGGGACACATCCGTCCCCTGCGCCATGGCACCCCCCGAACAGCTGATGGGGGACACATCTGTCCCCAGGAGCCTGACACCCCTTGGGGACACATCCGTCCCCAAGGCCACGGCACCCGCAGCCTGGTGACGGGGCCACGTCCGTCCCTGGCACAGGGCCACCCCGGGACAGACAGGTCTTTGGGAGGACACCGGGCTGGCACCAGAGGCCACCGCGGTCCCTGGGAGCCGTGGGGACCAGGAGACGGGGACCCAGCGTCCCCCATCCCTGTGCAGGGCCCGATCCTCCGCCCCCACTGTCCCTGTGCCCGCAGGAGACACCCTGGTGTCCCCCACCCCAGCAGGACCCACACCCCACCATCCCCATGGAGGGGACAGGGACACAGGGACGGCGTCAAGTGCCACCTCCGCCCCAAACTGTCCCCTCCTTGGGGACGGTTTCACCGTGCGAGCAGGGGGAGCCAGGGCCCCGGGTGATGGGGCGACCCGGACGTCTGGGTTCACGGGACAGGGAGAGCCGGGGCCGAGTGAGGACGGGGGCTGGTGGTGGCACGGTGGCAGGGGAAACTGAGGCAGGGGCTGAGGAGGCACCCGTTGGGGTCGGGGTTGGGGGCAGTGGCACATCAGGAGCGGGGACCTGGGGTTGGGGACAAGGGAGGGGGTTTGGGGACCCAGGACTGGGGACTTGGGGTTGGGAAACAAGGTCTGGGGACCTGGGGTTGGGGACAAGGGAGGGGGTTTGGGGACCCAGGACTGGGGACCTGGGGTTGGGGACAAGGGAGGGGGTTTGGGGACCCAGGACTGGGGACCTGGGGTTGGGGACAAGGGACTGGGCTGGGGTCCGCGGATCGGGGATGAGGGACTTGGGGGATGGCGGACCGGGGACCAGGGTTGTGGTCTGGGGACAAGGGACTGGGGAGGATCCAGAAGTGGCATTTGGGGACCAGGGACTGGAGACTAAGGGCTGGGGACTGGGGACAAGGATTGGGGACCTGAGATTGGGGACCAGGATCCGGGCACTGGGGATCCGGAACTGGGGACACGCAGAGCGGTGGCCGGACCCACCCCACCCTGGGCGGCTGCTCGGAGTGGGGGGGACACAAGAGGGGTCGGGGTCCCCAACACAGCAGAGGCCACACAGAGCCACAAAGCCACCAGCTTCCCTGCCCCACCCCAGCCCTGCAGCAGCCACTCATGCACTGAGCTCGTGCCGTTCTCAGCCCGCAGCTCCCAGCTCCCCGGGGCGCCTGCCCTGCTCCTAATTTCCCGGTGCAAGCGGAGCTGATTTATGGGAGGTTTACACTATTTTAAGCGTGCCTCCGTTAGACGCTCGCCCTGGTTTTAATTACCTCGGCTCTCGCGGCAGGGCAGCGTTCCCGGGGCACAGGCCTGGCCCTTGTTATCCTTGGAAAACCGGGAGCGCGCTGCGGCCGCGGCCGGGGCCGGCTTAAAAATAGGCGCAATAACCACGGCAAAAGGAAAGGGGGGGACCCCCCCCCCAAAAAAAAAAAAGCTGGAAAAGCCACAAAGTGAGTGAAAGGGATAAATTTAAAAAAAAAAAAAAAGGGAAAAAATAGGGGAGATGGCAGAGGTGGGGGGGCGCAGCTCGTGACGCCCGGTCTCAGCCTGCGGCAGCTGAAAGCCATGAAGGGCATAAAAGCAGAGGAAGTCGCCCAGGGAGGGGGGCGGCCACAGCATAATTCGATTAAAAGGCCATAAAAGCAGAAGGAGCCGAGATTGGGAGCAGGGGGAGGCCGGGAGTGGCGGGGAGGGGGCCCCCCGCCGCTGGCACAACCCTGCTATTAGCCCTCGGAGAAGCCCCTGCGAGGATGCCTCTACTCTGTGGGTGGAGACGGGGTGTTCTCAGCTCTGGGGAGGGGGAAACTGAGGCACAGAGGAGCGGGGAGCACTGGGGGGTGGTGGGGTGGGGAGGGAGGTGATGGGTGTCACCGCGGGGCTGGGTGTAACCGGGGTGTGGGTGCTGCCTGGGGGTGGGTGCCCTGTGACGCTGGGCACCCCACAGTGCTAAGTGCCCCACTGCCCTGGGTGCATCACTTGCACTGGGTGCACCATGGTGCTGGATACCCCAAAACTGGGTGCCCCACAGTGCTGGGTACCCCATTGCATCCGGTGCCCCCCCAGCACCCTAACACCCATCTCCCTCTTCCCGCAGGCCACCAGCCGCCATGGCCCCGTGCCCCCGCTGACGCCGCCCCCACCACCTCGGGGTGCTCCCACCCGCGTCCCCCACCGCCGCCGCCATGGGTGACTCCTACACGGCCGCCTTCCCCAGCGCCCCGGGGCTGCTCTCGCCCTCCGCCAGCCCCCAGGCATCGCCCGGCCCCTACGGCCCCGACTACGGCCCCTTTGGCCACCCCTTCCCGGCACCCACCGGCACCCAGGAGGTGCTGGGTGGCCCCGTGGTGGTGACGGCCAAGGGGCACCCACCGGGCGACTGCCTGCCGGGCGTCTACCCCTCGCTGGAGATGCCGCATCCCTACGGCTCCTGGTACAAGGGCGGCATCGGCGGGGGGCTGCCGGGGGGCTCAGGGCCGGCAGCACCCTCCTGGTGGGACGTGCACCCTAACGGGGGCTGGCTGGGGGGGCCGACGGGCGCAGAGGGGCTGCAGGGCTCGCTGCAGGGCCAGCCCACCCTCAGCCCCCCGCTTCCCACTTACGGCTCCGATTTCGGGGCTCTCAACCCCCCACCCTACACCAGTAACCCCACCGCACCCCCCACCCCTAAACCCAACCCGGGCGAAACCCCAAAGGGACCCCGCGGCGGTTCCTTAGGGGGTCGTCCGGCCTGCGATTGTCCTAATTGCCAAGAGTTGGAGCGTTTGGGGGGACCGGGAGGATCCCGACGCAAGCCGGTTCATAGCTGCCACATTCCGGGTTGCGGGAAGGTGTACGGCAAAGCCTCGCACCTGAAAGCCCACCTGCGCTGGCACACGGGCGAGCGACCCTTCGTCTGCAACTGGCTTTTCTGCGGCAAACGTTTCACCCGTTCCGACGAGCTGGAACGCCACGTCCGTACCCACACGCGGGAGAAAAAATTCACCTGTCTCCTTTGCAGCAAACGGTTCACCCGCAGCGATCATCTCAGCAAACATCAGAAGACCCACGCCGAAGCCGGTCCCCCCAAATCCAACCCCGCCGGTAACGGGGAGCAGCCCCCCGCTTCTCCTCGGCAGCCTCCGGCTTCGCCCGGTAAAGACGCCGGGAGCCCCGAAGCCGGCAGTTTGTTGGAGATTTGAGCCTTCGTCCTCCATCCTCATCCTCCTCTGCGCCGCTGGGGATATTTATTACGGGGTGCTGCTTCCCCCCCCGCCCCAAAAAAAAAAACACCCCGCATCCCGCTGCGTCTCGGGGCCGGTGGCAGCTCCTCGTTAGCAATTATAATTTATGTCTTAAATTATGGGGGGGCTCTCCGAGCGCTCTGGGGCTCGCTGGGGGGGGGGGTGTGTGTGTCAAGGCGAGATCCCCCTCTTCCCCCCCCATCTTTCCCACCCCCAAAACCTCGCCGGCCGCCTCGCGCCCCCGCACAGAGCTCAGGGACAGGGTTCACCCCTTCTCCTCCGCCTCGGCCTCGTTAGCACACCTGGTTTGTTAGGCGCTGATGTACCCCCCCCTTTTTTTAGCTGGCTGCCAACCCCCCCCCCCCCCCAAAAAAAAAGAGCAATAAAGGGATTGCCAAGGCGTGAAAGCGGAGCTGTGCCCCCTTCTCCCGCGCCGGTGGGGCTGAGGCCGGGTGGCTTCATCACAGGGATGGGCTCTGTCTTCTTCCCACACTCCTCCTCCGCTATGGCTCTCAGTGCTCAAAGGGAAACTGAGGCACGGAGGGGACGTGGCCCCCGCTCGCGGTCACCGTGTTCCCCCTCTCCAGGGGGTGGCGGGAGCTGTGTGGGGTTGGGGTCAATCCGGCTCTGTCCCCTTGTCCCCCATCCCTGGGTCCCTGCACCCCGACGCTGCTGGCTCCTCGTGGTCCCCTGTCCCTGCGTCCCCATAGTCCCAGGACCCCGGGTCCCCGTGGTCCCCTGTCCCTGTGCCTCCCCTTTCCCAGGACCCCAGAGTCCCACGTCCCGGTAGCACTGCGTCCCCCGGACCCCACAGCCCCATCCCCCTGTGACACCATATCCTGGTGTCCCCGTGTCCCTACAGCCCCACATCCCCAGGACCCCATGTCCCCATACCCCTCTGTCCCTGTGTCCCCATGTCCCCAGGCTCAGGGATTGTCCCAAAGCCACTTTTGGGGACCCAACGGGACTTCTCCCTCCGCACGTGGCAGCGGCCATCACGCCAGCCTCGCCCCGCACGTGCCCCAGCCCCGCACACCCACCCCGGCCAGCCACACGCGTGTCCCCTCGACACCGCGTGCCCAGGGACATCCACGCACGGGAACACGCATGTGCACAGGAACACGCGTGTGCACAGCCCCTGCCCAGCCAAGCCTCATGCCTCAGTTTCCCCACAGCAGCGTCACGATCAGGGACCACGTGGCAGCGCATGGGCACGTGGCGGGGACACGTGTTATCGAGGACACCCCAATTTTGGGCGCCGCGGGCTGGCGGGGACCCCACACCCCCTCCCCCTGAGCACCCCCCCCCGCTGCCCTGGGCCCCCGCCAGCCCTTTGATGCGCCCAGACCCGGTTTGGGGCTTTTCTGGGGTTTTGCTGAAAAAATCAAACCAAAAAAGCCACGGAAAAAGGCAAAGGGAGGTGGAAACGGGTTCCTGCGCCAGCATGAAGCTGGGGGGGGGGAGCTGCCAGCACCCACCACCCCATGGGGGCACGGGGATGGCAGTGGGTCCCCGTGCCGGCGTGGCGGAGCCCCCGGTGCCACCCCCGGCCACGTGTGCCAGCCCCGGGCTGAGTCACTGAGGCCACGGCTCCGCAGAGCTGGCCGGGACCCAGGTGTCCCCGGGGAGGGGAACGGGACATGCTGCCCCCCCCCCACACCACGTAGGGTGCGGGGGAAACTGAGGCACGGAGGTGTCCCTGTGCCAACAGGGTGGCTGGAGCCCAGTGCCACGACGTAGAGGGTGACAGAGCCATCCCCAGGATGGATCCCGGGGGAATTTGGAGCGGTGGGTGCCAGCTCTTCTTACAGCCCCCCCAGACACAGGTTCGCTCTTTTTGGGGTGTTGTCCCCCCCCCCAAAAAAAACCCCACCAGCCCCGCTGCCGCTCGCCGTGGGTGGGCCAGTGCCAACGAGAGCATCCAGCCACGTCCCCGAGCCAAACCCCGACCCGGCGGCCACCGAGGGCTCGACCGTCCGGAGCCTCCCAAACCACGGAACCCAAACCCATCCAAGGACGGCCGCCCCCAAACCCCATCAGGGACCCCCCCCCTCTTTGGCAGCACCAGATTTTCCTGCCTCGTTACCCCAAGGGGGCTTATATTTTTTTTTTTTGGGGGGGGTTCAGCTCCCGCCGGCGGGTCCAAGGGAAGGGAAGCCACGAGGCCACGCCAGCCCTGCGGTGGCTCCGATGGCGGCGCCGTCCAAAATCGTTGTCTCCTATCAAACCCCGCTCGCTCCGTAACGGGTGAGGAATGCAGGGCCCCCCGCCGCAGCCCCCCCCCGCCGCAGCCCCCCCCCCGCCGCCGCAGCCTTTATTGAATATCCTGAAAAAATTAAAATAACTTTTGCGGCCTCTAAGGAAAACAGAGAGATAAATATAATAAAAAGCGAGCCGAAAACGGGAGGGGAAGGGAAATTGAGAGCCCCAAAAGAGGAGCTGGGAGCCATCCAAGGCGGGGCGGGGGCACAGCACCCACTGTCCTGCCTGGGGGGATGCGGGCACCCATGGGGCCTGGGTACGGTGAAAGGGGGGGGATGTGGACACCCATGGGACCCAGGTATGGGGAGGGGGGGAGGGGGGGGCATAGACACGCACAGGACCCGGGCACCCATGGGACCTGGGTATGGATGGGGTGGGGGGGGACATGGACACCCATGGGACCCGGGCCTGGGCTGGGGGGGACATGGACACCCATGGGACCTGGGCATGGGGGGGGGGGACGGGGGACACATGGGCACCCATGGGACCCGGGCATGGGGGGGGGGGGGACGGACATGGGCACCCATGGGACCCGGGCATGGGGGGGGGGGGACGGGGGACATGGGCACCCATGGGACCCGGGCATGGGGGGGGGGGGGACGGGGGACATGGGCACCCATGGGACCCGGGCATGGGGGGGGGGGGACGGGGGACATGGGCACCCATGGGACCCGGGCATGGGGGGGGGGGGACGGGGGGACATGGGCACCCATGGGACCCGGGCATGGGGGGGGGGGACGACACATGGGCACCCATGGGACCCGGGCATGGGGGGGGGGGACACACACATGGGCACCCATGGGACCCGGGCATGGGGGGGGGGGGGGACACACATGGGCACCCATGGGACCCGGGCATGGGGGGGGGGGGTGGGGACACATGGGCACCCATGGGACCCGGGCGTGGGGGGGGGGACACACACACATGGGCACCCATGGGACCCGGGCATGGGGGGGGGGGGACACACACATGGGCACCCATGGGACCCGGGCATGGGGGGGGGGGGGGGGACGGACATGGGCACCCATGGGACCCGGGCATGGGGGGGGGACGGGGACATGGGCACCCATGGGACCCGGGCATGGGGGGGGACACGCACGGGACCCGGGCACCCATGGGACCTGGGTATGGGGTGGGGGGGGACATGGGCACCCATGGGACCCGGGCACCCACGGGGCTCACACGCAGGGAAGTAAAGGTTGCACCCATGGGACCCGTGCACGGGGGGGGGGCACCCACGGGAGCGAGCCCCCCCCCACGGGGCCGTTCTCGGGAGGGTCATGATGTGCCCGGGGCACCCAAAGGTGCGGGGGGGGGGGGGGGGGGCAGTGAGGAGGGTGCGAGGGGTGCCTGGGGACCCCGGGGGGGGTGTGCAGGGCACGGGGGTGCACCGGGGACCCCGGGGGGGGGGGGGGGGTGCAGGGCACGGGGGTGCGCCGCCACAGCCCCCGCTCGGGCACCACGTGAGCCGCGGGAGCCACGCGCCGCTTTCCCGCCCCCGCAGGGGGCGCGCACCGCCTCTCTTAAAGGGGCAACGCTCACCCAAAGGTGACCCCTCCAATTTTTCAGCCTCCCTTTGAGGGCGAACGCCTAATTCCCCGGAGAGGGTTCGCTGCAGAGGGCAGAACGAGTCCCACTGTCACCGCAGAGGTAGACCCGGGAGGGGGGTACCGACCAACCGACCGTGCCGCACCCCCCCCCCCCCCAACGCTGAGCAAACGGGGACCGCGGCCCTTTTAACCCGAACCCCTCCCACCGCCGCCAGGGGGCGCGCGAAGGCGATTGGCCCTCGCCGGGACCCGTCCGCGGGAGGCGGGAAAAGGGTGAGGGGCGACATGGCGGCCCCCGGGGGGGGGGGGGGGGCGGCCGCGTCTGCGGGGGGGTACCGGGGCCCGTGCCGGGGTAGGGAGGGGGCGGCGGGCCGGGAGGGGACAGGGCTGGAGGCGGGGGGGTGCTAACGGGGGTGGGGGGGGTGTTAACGGGGGCTGTTAACGGGGGCGGGGGGGCTGTGGAGGCCTCGGGGGGGCTGTGGAGGCCTCGGGGGGGGCTGTGGGGACAGGGGAGGGGGCCTCGGGCTGGAGCGAGCGCAGCCCGGGAGCGGGGGGATGGGGGGGATGAAGGGGGGGAGTGCCCCCCCCCAGCGTCACCCCTCGCTCTTCCGAGGCTTCGCTGAGCGGTGCCTTCCCCGGGAGGGAGGGGGGGGGGGGGGGGTTCCCGGGGGGGGTGGGGGGGGGGGGGGGGCCCACAGCGTCTCTCAGCCCCTTTCTCCCCCAGGAGCTGCGGCGGGATGTGCTCCTTAGCGCTCTTCCCGCCCCCGCCGCCCCCCGGGGACATCACTCTCTACGAGTTCAATAACGCTTTGGTCTGCGGCCGCCTCCACGAGCAGCTCCCGCTCGCCTTCCAGAGCCAGGTGAGCCCCCCCGGGTTGGGGGTGACACATCCCGCACCCCCCCTCCAGCTGCGACTGGAGCTCCGGGCCCTTCTGCTGGGGGTGTCCCCCCCCTCAGAGGGGACCCTCGGCCATGCAGGAGACAAGCTCACGCCTAGGGTGTTTCCTCATCCCTTCACCCCATCTTTGTGCCCCTCCTTTTCTCACATCGCTATTTGCTTTCTACAATGGGGGGGGCCCTTCCCAGACCCCACCCCACAAGCTCGGCCGCTTGGCTCACCTCGCGGTGTCTTGTGCTCGCAGCTGGCAGACCTGCCCGTCCTCAGCCTGCCCAAGGAAAGCCTCAAGGCTCACAGCCGGCTGGAGCACAGCGCCCGGCCGGCCTTCATCCACCACCGCGAGTCCCTCTGGAAGAGGTGCCTCAGTGCCTGGTGAGTGCACACCCCCCCAGAAACGGCCAGGCCTGCGGGAGGGAAAGCCAGGAGCTGCCCGTTCACATCATATCTGCGCTCAGACCCCCTTCCCCGTACCTCTCCTGCAGCCTCTTCACCCAGGAACACGGCAGAGCCCTCTCTGCCCCTTCAGCTCTCACCCAGGAACACGCAGAGCCCTCTCTGCCCCTTCAGCTCTCACCCAGGAACACGGCGGAGGCCCCTCTGCCCCTTCAGCTCTCACCCAGGAACACGGCAGAGCCCTCTCTGCCCCTTCAGCTCTCACCCAGGAACACGGCAGAGCCCTCTCTGCCCCTTCAGCTCTCACCCAGGAACACGGCGGAGGCCCCTCTGCCCCTTCAGCTCTCACCCAGGAACACGGCGGAGCCCTCTCTGCCCCTTCAGCTCTCACCCAGGAACACGGCGGAGCCCTCTCTGCCCCTTCAGCTCTCACCCAGGAACACGGCGGAGCCCTCTCTGCCCCTTCAGCTCTCACCCAGGAACACGGCGGAGCCCTCTCTGCCCCTTCAGCTCTCACCCAGGAACACGGCGGAGCCCTCTCTGCCCCTTCAGCTCTCACCCAGGAACACGGCGGAGCCCTCTCTGCCCCTTCAGCTCTCACCCAGGAACACGGCGGAGCCCTCTCTGCCCCTTCAGCTCTCACCCAGGAACACGCAGAGCCCTCTCTGCCCCTTCAGCTCTCACCCAGGAACATGGCAGAACCCTCTCTGCCCCTTCAGCTCTCACCCAGGAACACGGCGGAGCCCTCTCTGCCCCTTCAGCTCTCACCCACGAGCAGCGGGAGGGCACAACCTGCTCCCAGGTCTTCACAGCGCTGTGCAGCACCCCAGTCAGCTTCCTGGGAGAGTTGGGGGGGGTCATAATATAGCTGAGAGCTCAGCACAGCTGGGGGCAGGTCCAGCAGTCGCTGGTGACTGGGGTAAGTGCCCCCAGCTGAGGGGAGAGCTGGTTTGGAGGCCCCAGGGGGTTCCCAGCAGGTGAGGGGGGGGTTTGAGGGGATGGGGGAAGAGACGACCTGGGCTTCGTGTCACCAGCCTGCGGGGCGAGGGAGGTTGACCGAGCTTTCTGCTGCAGGCGGGACGTGGGGCTGTGTGGAGTGCTGAAAGAGATCGCCAGCGCTGAGGAGGAGGGTGAGTCTGGGCTGCTTGCGGAGGACCTGGAGATCTCCCGGGTCTCTCCGGATCTCGCTTTGATCCTTCGGTTCCCTTCATCCCCTTTTCCATCATGCCAGTCCCTGCCTGTCGCAGCTGCCTGTGCTTCCTCTGCCCGTTGGGCGTCTCGGTGAAGACCACGGAAGCGCTGATGATCCTTTTCTCTCTGCAGGGCTGCAGTGGGTGAAGACGGGCTCGAGCTACACACTGGCCGTGTGCCACTGGCTCTCCTCGCTGCATGGCTCCCTCTTCCCCCACCTCTCGGTGAGTCTTTTTGGGACTTAACCCTCATGCTCAGGAAGGCAGGGACAACGCGGCACATCCTGCAGTGCCGACCCTGTGCCGGGGGGCTGGTTTGGATCGAGGGTGGGTGTTTCTCAGCTGAAAACACAGCAAAATATTCCTCCTGGTGGTGCCCAGCTAAAAGCACTGTGGGTTTTCTTCGCCAAAGGGAGGAGAATGGGTGCTGGAAACGGTTTGGGACAGCAGAGTACTTCAAGAAGAACTGAAATTGAGGTGGGGGGAGAAGGAAGAGGGGGTGTTTGGATACTGGGGGGTCCTCACTGCTGTACCTGAGGCAGCTCCCGTTCTCACGTGTGCTGCTGCCTCAGTGTTAACTCTTCTCTCCTGAAGCTAACCAGTGAAGACATGATCGCGGCATTCTCCCAGGCAGTGGACTGGTGAGTCCTGCGTGTTGCGAAACCGCCGCGCGTGGGTGTCTGCGAAACCCTGCGAAGGGGGTGGGGGTACAAGGACAGGATCACCCCATTTTTTATGTGCTCAGCCTCCCCATTAGACAGATGTTTGGGGAAAATGTTTCCCCGTTGCCTGTGGGTGCCCCAGTTTGTGTACGACGGCGAGAGGCAAAGCGTGCCCCAACACACTGCACGTGGGGGAAACAGCATTAAACTACATCAGGGCTTGGAAAATTCCTTCAAATACCGACCCTTGATTGTTTGTTAACCAGCCCCTCGGCAGAGCCCTGCGAATAATCGCCAGGAACGGGGAATTTATCAGAGAAAATGGTCCCATTCAGCAGTGAAAAGGAAGATTTATTTCACTGGTGACTCTGGGAACTGCTTTTGTCAGCCTTGGGGTGCTGCTGGGTGGTCATGCCCAATGCCCATCACTGCTGCCTTGAGCCCAAAACGCCGGTGTGGCAGCTGGCGTGCCTCACCCTGCCTCATCCCTCCCTCCAGGGCCGGCTGCACCATCCGGGCCTTCGCCTGGCATCCCCACACCAGCAAGTTTGCCGTGGCTCTTCTGGATGACTCCATTCGGGTCTACAACTCCACCAGGTGAGGGCTGGGCTGCTCCTTGGGCACCGCTGGCCACGTCCCGGAAGACGCTGCTCCTTGGGGGGTGCCTCCGCAGACCCCCTGCTCCCCGTTTCGCCCTCTCACGTCCACCTCCAGCACGTACCGAGGATTCCCCCAGCGTCTCTGCCCTGCGCTGCCTCGGTTTTTGCACGGGCTTTGCTCTCGCTGGCACAGTCTGTTCCCAGAACTTCTTGCTGCGTAGCAGGAGCTCTGCAAGGACATCTCCAAAAATCTCTGGCCTTACTTAAGCTTTGGTTTTTCATTCCCTCACTGTTCCTGGGGACAGCCCGGGCCAGCGCAGGCGGCACACGGCCTGGCTGCCATCACAGGCAGAGCAGCTTCTTGGGCGTCCTTGAGTCTCCTTTCTCCTCCAGGTCTCCCTGCTCCCCCAAGGCATGCAAAGCCCTCCTCAGGAGAAGACTCTGCCGGCTGGTCCTGCAGCCCTCCCCGCGCCTCCCCGCTGAGGCACTCTCCCCCAGCTGGGATTTCAAGCCAGCAAGTGCCATCTCCCACCCCGGGGTCGGGCCGTGGGCAGCACAGGGCACGGCGCTTAATGGCACGAGGTGTGCTCTGGCTCGCTGCACGGCATTGGTGTCACCTGGCTGGGATCTCCTCTGTCCCCCCCACCGAGGGAAACAGGTCACAGTGGGGCACATCCCCCCCCTTCCCACTCTATGCTTTTAGGCCCCCACTGCGGTCACAGCTGGAGAGACAACACTGGGAGACGGCCCGTGGCCCACCTCAGGCTGTGTGAGGACTCTTGAGCCCCATTTTTCCTCTTGTCATGCTTCCCTCCTCTCCGGCAGTGCCACCATCCCCTCACTGAAGCATCGCCTGCAGAGGAACGTGGCTGCCATGGCCTGGAAGCCGCTCTGCGCCTCCATCCTCGCCGTCGCCTGCCAAAGCTGCGTCCTGGTGTGGCACCTGGATCCCACCTCGCTCTCCACAAGGTGACAGCCCCGCGCGTCTCCCTGGCCCTGCCGTGGGCTGTTGCGAGCCCCTTTGGGTTGGCTTTGGGTTAATGCTGGGCAGGTGTTTGTCCTGCCAGGGGACACAGCGCTGGCTTTCGGTGGCACGTGGGCCAGCCCTTCCTGCAATCAACCGCGGCCGTTTCTCTCTCCTTCCCTCCAGACCGTCATCCGGCTGCGCTCAGGTGCTGTCCTACCCCGGGCACAGCCCCGTCACCAGCCTGGCGTGGGCTCCCAGCGGGGAGCTGCTGCTCTCGGCGTCACCGGTTGACACAGCCATGCTGGTGAGCATCCCGGGGTGCTGCCTTTGGGATACTGGAACTGTGAACACCCTGCGGGGTCACCAAGGGATGGTTTGGCCATGGGACTACTGGGGACAGGTGGCATTTCCTCGGAGGATGGATTAAGCAGCTCCTGAATTTGAACTTGGAGCGTTTAGATCTGAAAGCGTCAGTCTGTATTTCCCAATCCATGCAAACCAACCCGGTCAGCGTTCAGGTCCCAGTGTTGTTCAGGTCCCAGTGTCATTACTCGTTGTCCCCTCCTCCAGGTGTGGGACGTGTCCACCGAAAACTGCGTCCAGCTGCAGTGGTTTGGGGGTGGCGGTGTCACTTACTTGGCTTGGTCACCCGATGGCAGCAAGGTCCTGGCGGCCACTCCCTCCGCGGTGTTCAGGTGAGCTCCCTGCCCACGAGATGTTTTATTTCAGCCCTTAATATAATTTTTGTTTGCTCCAAACCCAAGCAGATCTGGATTCTTTGTGTCCTAACTGCTCCCATTCCTATTGTGTTTGATGTGGTGGTGGGAAAAACGGATGGGTAATCCGGTCTGACATCTTGGACTCCTCCTGGAGCAGCAGAATTGGGGCAGATCCCAGGAATTTATCCCGCTCACTTTGGCCTGTCTTTCTTGCAGAGTGTGGGAGGCTCAGATGTGGACATGTGAGCGGTGGCCCACTATCAAAGGACGCTGCCAGGTAGGATGGGGGCATTTCCCACCCATGCGGGGAAGATTTTGCCTCTAAGGCCCTCGGGGCCCTGTACGGTGTTTTCCTAAAAGTCCCGCGTTTCCAACTGGCTCCAAAACATCCCTTGCAAGCTGCCAGCCCCCCCCAGCCTGGGTGGTGGGTGTTAACGTGGCTCTGTGTCCTGCAGACGGGATGCTGGAGTCCTGACGGCAGCCGACTGCTCTTCACGGTGCTGGGGGAGTCCGTCATCTATTCCTTGTCCTTCTCAGAGTACCGGGGTGAGTCTGCCTGAGCCGGCTCTCAAGGGAAAGCTTTCCAAGAGCTGGCAGCTGGTCCCCAAGCGATCTTCTTGCTTTTGGCTGCGGCTGGTCTTGCCCAGACAGCCTTTTTGTTTATTAGCTCCGTTTCCCAGCGTGCTGGGCGCGAAAGGACGGAGGCAAACCCAGGACACGCAGGGGGAAGGGTGTCTCGGGGGTCTCTCAAAGCACAGAATCTCTGTGGGGTTGAGTTTTTCTCCCCCTCAGGTTGCTTCTTGCTCTCCGTTATGATCTTACAGTCACAAACTGCAGGGAAGCTTTTACAGTGGGTTAAACGCCCAGCTCACATGGCTATTTTTCCATGGAAGCAGCTGGTCCTGATGTTTGTTGAGGGGAAACCTCCCCTGTCCTCCATCCCAGACATAGGCGGATGCTGCTGGGATAGCAGCACGTTGCTCCATAGCTGCTCTAAGAAACAGAGATAAATTCAGTATCACTTTAGAAATAAAAGTTTGATTTACGGAGTGAGACGATCCATGTAATAATTTGAGCAGGAGACAAGAAGTGACCAGGCTGTTTGTTTCAGGGGAGATGCAAGGGCAAGTGGGAGGCTCGAAAACGGCTTCCATCGTGGCAGATCTGTCTGAGACCACCTTTGAGACGCCCTACGAGGAGGAGAGGTGGGTCTGGCTGCGCCCGTTGCCCTAACGCGATGCCTGGGGGGGGTGGAAGGGGTCAGTCCCCACCTTGGCAGCAGCCCCCCGGCACTGGGGACGTTGGCTGGAGGCGGGAATTTCACTGCCGCTCATGCCGGTTTCAGGATCGGAGGAGAAGTCCACTCCATGGTGTGGGACCCCACTGGTGAGAGACTTGCGGTGATCATCAGAGGTAAGAGGGAGGTGCTGCCTGCACCCTGCCTGCCCCAGTGGGCAGCACCCACCCTCTGTCCTTCCTCACCCTGACTCTGCTCCTCCGTATCCTTCGCAGAGGGATGCATCGGAGTTCCCTCCCTGCTTCCAGTCGGATGAATGACCTTTCCCAACCCCCCTGCAAGGTCTCCTGTGTTCCCACAGTGCCCACATTACGCCTGGAGTCTGACTGGGCCTCTTGGCTCTGTTTTTAGCAGCAGCCCCTGGGATAATTGAGCCATTCAGGCTCTCCTGGATACAGCCGGGACAGGCCTTGCTCCGAGACAAAGCAGACCTTTGAGGGAGCACCGAAACGCAGTGCTGGGGATGCTGTTGCCTTGGGCTCCCTCCCTGCACACCACTGGCGGGGAGACAGACGAAGCTGCTGGGCCCAAACTCAGCAGCTTGGAGTGGTTTTTTTTTGCCGTGCTTAAAGCTGGGTGGGGAAAAAACTGGTTGGGGGGAAAGCCTGAGGGCACCAGAACTCCCATAAATGGCACCCCCCTGTCCTCTGCACCTCTGGGTAGGTCCTGCAAGGATCTCAGTGCAGAAACTGCGATAGGATGGAAAATAACGTTCACGTTGGAGAGACGCGGCCCCTACCTCACGCCTTACAGGCTGGGGTGTTTCCAAAGGAGTCACCTCATCTGTTGCCTGAACCCTTCTCAGCCAAACCTACCTGAGACCTTGGAGCTGGCTTTAAATCACTGAAGGGTCTTTGAAAGCCCCGTCCCGGGATCCTGCGCACCTTGGTGCGAAGAAAATGCCAGCTTTCCCCCACCTCGGTGGCTGCCTGCCCCAGTCTCCGCAGCGCCCAGCTGCTCCCCACAAAAACCTGACCTCTCTGTCCCCGGTCTGGCGTCGAGGGGCCCATCTGTGCACCCACGCTGTCCCTCGGACAAGGGAAAGCCTCACTGCTCCTTCTCTCTCCCTCCTACAGGGCATCCTGATGCTCCCGGGAGCCAGACGGTCATCGCTGTGTTTCGCACCCGCAACAGCCCTGTGTTTGAGCTCCTGCCATGGTGCGTAGCGGCGGGTTTTGGGTTGGTTGAATACCAGCAATCCCCCAGGGCGTGGTAGGAAAGAGTGGACACATCTTGGAGCAGAGACGCTGCTGTCCTGTGCTCCTGCTTCAGGCAGTGCCACCATTTTACCCCAGAATTGGTTGCGTTTTGGCCATATTGTCCATTATCCACCTCAAAACCCTTTGCTTTGGGTTGCCCTTGCCTGGTGCATCCCAGCAGGGCCCAAACATCTTCGCTTAACCACGAGCTATGCCAAAAGCGCTGTGTTTTGCCGGTGCCACGCGGTCGCGCTGTAACCACGGCTTCTCCTTTTCCCCCCCAGTGGTTTCCTGCGAGGCGAGCGCGGTGCGCAGCCCCAGCTCATCGCCTTCCACCCCTGCTTTAAGAAAGGCGCCCTCCTGACCGTGGTGAGTGTGGTCCCCAGTTTTGGCAGCAGTTCTCGGGGCTCCCCATCGCCGTCCCTGAGGGAGATCAATCCAGTAGCTGAGCTGGAGGGTGGAAAAACCTCCCCAGTTTCCCCGCAGAGAGGAGAGGGTGGGGAAGGTGTCCTTGTCGGGATCACAGGGAGGACGAGAGGGTGACGCTTCAGCTCTCATCCCCTGCTGTGTCCTGTACGCATCTGCCTCCTCACATCCTCTTCCTCCTCCAGTGCTGGTCCACGGGGAAAATCAGCCACATCCCCTTCTTCTTCGTGAGTGCCCACGTCCCCTGCGCCAGCCCCAGCCGTAGCCCCGTCACGGTCATGGCCAGCACCAGCGTGCGGGAGCAGCCCCTCTTCTCGGAGCTGTGACAACACCTGGGTCCTCAACAGCATCTTCCTGAAGAGCTGGCGCCGGGATGCTCCCTCCGCAGCCTCCATCATCCTCCTCCTGGGACACACGGCGTAACCTCAGGTGCCTCTAACACCTCCTCGGGGTCTGGCAGCTCGCGGGGCCAGTGCTGTACAGATTAAAGCTGGCTCTTTCTCCCTGCCGCCACTTGCCTTCTCTGTGCCTCGCTCTCTCCTTGCTCTGAGGGGCTGAAAGTTTTGTGGGGGGTGAGTTCTCAAAGCCCCGCAGGTCTGGGTGTGCTTCTGGGGCTCCGGTGCTGCTTTTTGATGTTAAAAACAGCTTGGGATGAACCTGTGGGAGAACATCCATTCCCTGTGCCTTAAATCTGTTTTAATTAAGGCACCTGCTGCACTGTTGGTGTGCTGCAGCTGCAGTGCTGGTGGGTGTGAGCCCTGGGCAGCCCACAGGCCCTGCGGGCTTTGTTTTGGGGTGAAAGAGCTGCTGCCCCAAGGGGGAAGGTGAGGGCAGAGAGGGCTTGAGGGGTCTTTGGCCGTGAGTGCAGCCTCCAGGCTTTGCCTCGAGGGTGGGAAGAACCACCCACAGAGAACCAAAAACTCTGTGGGTCCGTAAAAACCAAAACTTGGCCCATTTGGGGCTGCAGCCGGATGGTGAACGGTGCCGGAGGGTCTGCCTCAGCCTGAGCCCTGGCCTCGGGTGCTCGTGCCAGCCCGCGTGAGCCCGGCCAGTGCCGAAGCAGTTGTGGGGAGCAGATGGGCCAGCCCCTGCCCAGAGTAGGGATTAACGGTGGGGCTGGAGGGGCAGCGTGGTTAAACGCCGGGATTACACTTGGTTAATCCCCGGGATTATGCTGTAATCGCTCTGCTAAAGCCACACAGAGATGACGGGGAGAGCACAGGGTCCCTGCTCCCCCCCAACACCCTCGGCTCTGCAAACACCCCCAGGACCCCCAAAATCCTTCCCCAAAGCCAAGCCCCAACACAGGGCAGAAAAAAACCCCACGCAGCGGCAAGGACGGCAACAGCCAGCCCCTCAGCAAGGCTGTGGGGGGAGCGGCACCGAGCCCGGATGGGGTTGGCACGAGGATAGGGGGTGAAAAAAACGGTTTACTAACCCACTCCAGTCGCTGGGGCAGATGTGGGGGGGCTTCACCCCCTCGGGGCTCCTTGGTTTGCTGCTGGTGATGGCTTGTGCCCACGGCGCCTCAGAGGACGGTGCTGAGTGTCTCTTCCTCGCCCTCCTCCTCCTCAGGGCTGGCTGGTTCGCAGGGCAGTGCCCGCAGGTACTCAAGGTGCAACCGGGTCTCAGCTCGGCTCCTCCGGACATATCGGCCCACGTAGAGGAGGACGGCACCGAGCCACCCACCCATGGCCGCCAGCACCGCCACGTCTGGTGCCCGCGGCCGCCCGCCCCCCACCAGCGTCTCATTGTGGCCACTGGTGGGGGGCAGCCCCGGGGGGGCCCCCCCCGGGCACCGGCAGCCCCGGGGGCAGCCGGGCAGCCCCAGTGCCAGCAGCAGCAGCCAGGCTGCCCGCATCGCCCTGCAACAGGAGGCTGGAAGCGAGGGAGGGGCTCAGTGTGTTCCCCCCCACCTCGTACTGCCGGATGCGCAGTTTTGTGGCAGGGGGGGCAGCAGGACGCCTGGGTTCTCCTCCCAGTCTCCCAGCATGGGGAGGGGCGTGGGGGGGTGATGCCTGCACCTGCACCCCAATTCACAGCCCCTTGTAACCCCGTATCGCTACACACAGCCCTTTTCCCCCCCTCCCTGCACCCCAAGGACACCCTGACGCCCCCCCCCGCCCCATCCCAGCCCCCATTGCCTGAGCAATGAATGCGCTGGGCACACACTGGTTTTTACTGGTGTTGCAGACCCATCGGCAGCAGATGCGTATCAGGAACGGGGACAATCTTCGGAGAAATGGATCCGAAATGTCTCTTGGTTTGGGCTCTGACTGGGCTCGCACCAGTCCAACACCGGGACTGGGAGCAGTGACAAGCCTGGGGGGAGCCTGGGTCCCCCCCAGCCGGACAGACAGCTCCATTAGTGTCCCGCTCCGATCCCATTACATGTGCCAAGCGGGGATGGTCTCAGCCATCCCCAGCAGCAGTCCCTGGAACGCCCCACGCTGGGCAAGGGGTCGCTTTTGGGGTGACTACGATGGTGGGGGCTTGGGGGGCTCATCCGCTCTGCGCTCCCCCGCCGTGCTGCTGCGCCAGTGTCCGCCGTGCCATCTCCAACGCCCCCTCCCGCGTGCGGTTGCCTCCGATGAAGCCGCTGGCGTGTACGAAGACGCAGCCGGGGATGCCGGCGAGCTGGGACAGCGCCTCGTCCCGGACACCTCGCCAGGGCTCGGGGAGAGGGAGGCTGCGGTGGTGGGGGGGAGAGGGAGGCGGCGGGTGAAAACCTGCCCCCCGTGGGGGACACCGCCATGGCGGTGGGGGACATGCATGCGGCGAGGAGATGGGTCTCACCGGCTCTGGAAGGTGTGCGGCCCCGCCGGGACGCTCTGCACCCGCCACTGCCCGCTGCGGTCGGGGAAAAGCACCAGCTGGAGGGGTTCGGGCAGCGCCAGCTCCTGTTCCAGGCTGAAGACGTGCTCCTTCCAGGGGCAGCCGCCCTGGGGGAGCTCCAGCACCACCCCGCTCGCGTCCACCTGGGGGGACACACATGCCAGGCACACGGGGGTCCTGTGCACGCAGCCCCCGCACCGCCCTGTGCCTCAGTTTCCCCCCCCCATTCACATGCGTGTGCTGCCAGGTGCTCTGCCGAGCCTTCATGGGGAGCTCTGGGGGTGCATGAGCGCGTGGGGGGATATTGGGGTGCACAAGGGGGGTGTGGGGGAGCATGGGAAGGTGCGTGATCATGCACGGCGATTTGGGAGTGGATGAAGATATTAGGACGCAGGTGGGTCACATGGAGGGATATAGGGTGTGGGGTACATGGCCGTGCGTGGGGATACGTGTGTGTACAGCGATACACAGGTATATAGGGCACAGGAGAGGGCGCGCAGCCATGTGTAGGGGTATAGGGGAGCAGAAGGGGAAGTGCAGAGCCGTGCATAAGGATATAGGGGCACAGGAGGGGGTGCACAGCCGTGCATAAGGATATAGGGGCACAGGAGGGGGTGCACTGCCGTGCATAAGGATATAGGGGCACAGGAGGGGGTGCACAGCCGTGCATAAGGATATAGGGGTACAGGAGGGGGTGCACAGCCGTGCATAAGGATATAGGGGCACAGGAGGGGGTGCAGAGCCATATGTAAGGATATAGGGGCACAGGAGGGGGTGCACAGCCGTGCATAAGGATATAGGGGCACAGGAGGGGGTGCAGAGCCGTGCATAAGGATATAGGGGCACAGGAGGATGTGCAGAGCCATATGTAAGGATATAGGGCTACAGGACGTCGTGCACGGCCATATGTAAGGATACAGGGGCACAGGAGGGGGTGCACGGCCGTATGTAAGGATATAGGAGCACAGGAGGGGATGCACGGCTATGCATAAGGATATAGGGGCACAGGAGGTTGTGCACAGCTGTATGTAAGGATATAGGGACATAGGAGGGGGTACAGAGCCATATGTAAGGATATAGGGGTACAGGAGGGGGTGCACAGTTGTATGTAAGGATATAGGGGCACAGGAGGGGGTGCACGGCTATGCATAAGGATATAGGGGCACAGGAGGTCATGCATGGCCATATGTAAGGATATAGGGACACAGGAGAGGGTGCACAGCTGTATGTAAGGATATAGGGACACAGGAGGGGATGCACAGCTATGCATAAGGATATAGGGGGACAGGCGTGCGTGCATGGCCACGCGTAGGTGTATAGGGGAACAGGACGGGGTGCACAGTTGAGCGTAGGGCTATGGGGTGCCAGGGGCGCCCTGGGCTGTGCAGGGAGGTTTGTACCGAGGAAACGTGGCCTCCCCTCACCCCAATGCTCCCCCCAAAAAACTTTCAGACACCCCCCGCCAAACTGGCACAGTGGGTACCTCAAAGCGTCGCCGGATGGCCTCTTCCACCAGCGCCCGCGCCGGCAGCCAGGCACGGTGGTAGTAGTCAAGCCGGTCCATGAACTCGCCCCCAACCAGCTCCATCGCCCGCTTGAACCCCGCCTGGGGACGCAGAGGAGGGTCAGCGGTGGCCCCAGGCGGGGTGGCCCCATGCTGCACAGCCCCCCCTGCCACGTTCCCCATCCCCACCTCAGTATCCTGGTCGGGGTCGTTCCAGCGGGGGTTCAGGTGACCCACGCGGGCACTGAGGGTGGTGGTGAGGGCGTAGCGGGGCTCCCCCTCCGCCTGCGCGATGCCGTTGTCGATGGCATCGATCTCCTCCACAAAGTTCTCGTACAGCTGGGGACAGAGTAGGGGACACCGGGGGTCAACCCAGCCTGGAGCCCGACTGCACACCAGTAGCTGGAACAAACTGGTCCCCTCTTTTAGAGGGTCCCCCTCCCCACAGCGCTCTTTTACAGGGTCACCCCTGCCAAGGAGAAGCCCTGGGGAACGCTGTGCGGCACTGGTGGGGTTAGAGCCCTCCCCAGACCCTCCTGGTTCTCCCGATACCTTATCATAGAGCGCTGTCACGATGGGGCCGTCCTCTGGCTGCCCCAGGAGGCCCGCGAGGATCTGGGAGCCGAAGTGGCAGTAGACCAACCCAGCACTGCTCAGCTTCGTGGTCCAGGGCTTGTCAGGCCGGAGGCTCCGCATGGACTGTGTGAAGGACCTGCGGGGCCGCAGGGTCAGCCCCAAGGGACCCCCAGCATCCAGGGGACCCTGGCATCCAGCATGGGGGGGGTGTCTCACCTCTGGTGGTGGTCATAGCGGTGTCGCTCGGGGTCGTACTCACCCCCTACGTCCACCACTACGTCACACTGGGCTAGGCGCTGGGGGTCCCGGGTGCGCACCACCTCCGCGTCCTGCCGGGGGGTGGAGTGAGGCTGGGGAGCCCAGGGTGGTCCCCACGGACCCCCGAGAGCTGCCCCTGGTGAGCCCACAGACCCCGAATAGGGACTGAGAACTTAAGGGTGACCCCCAGGTGGGACTAGAGACCTGAAGGGTGGCCCCTAGGTGCGACTAGGGACCCCGAGGGGCGACTGGGGACCCAAGGGTGGCCCCTGGGTGGGACCAGGGACCTGCAAGAGGGACTGGGGACCTAAGGGTGGCCCCTGGGTGGAACCAGGGATCCCCAAGTGGGACTGGGGACCCGAGGGGTGGCCCCCAGGTGAGACCAGGGACCCCGAGAGATGCCCCCAGGTAACGGGGGACCCCAAAGGGGGACCGGGCATCTGAGGGTGGCACCGAGGAGGGACGCGGAACTCGAGGGCGGGCAGCGGTCGGGGCACTGCACGGTGTCCCTGCCCCGCTGCAGAGGTCCTGGGAGGGAGCCGGCCCGGTTGCAAGGGGGCCCGAGCAGGCCGCAATCCCGGTCCCGCCGCACGGTGCCCCGGGGCCGTACCCGGTAGCGGGGCAGGAGGCGCAGCAGGTAGCACGCCAGCACCTCGTCGCAGTGGAAGGTGCCGTCGTGGGTACCGATGCGCAGGGCGGGCTCGGGTCTCGGCCGCTTGGGCCCGGGCCCGCTCCCGGTGCCCACGGCGGCGGCCATGAGGCGGGCGGCGCGCAGGGCGCTTCGCATCGCACTGCGCATGCGTGGTCCCTCCGCCACGGTACTGCGCATGCACAGCACCACCTTCCCGACGCTTCCGTACGGCGCATGTGCCAATATCTCCCGCGCACCTGCCCGTGTTCAGTCTGCGCATGCGCCAGACACGCCCGAGCCCCTCCTCGCCGCTCTGCGCATGCGTTGGCACCGCCCAGCCCTCGCCCATCTGCCCTGCGCCTGCGCCAGCCGCGCCCGGCTTCCATGACTCCGCCCCGCACCTCCGCCAGCCCCGCCCAGTCCTCGCCCATCTGCTCTGCGCATGCGCCAGTTCACCCTGGTCCCCGCCCCTCCACCGCGCGCATGCTCCAGCTCACGCCTACCTGCACACGCCTCAGCGTGATTACGCATGCGCTCCCTTACCCCGCCCGACCCCACCCGGCCCCGAGTGCGCATGCGCCCTACGCGAAGCCGGGGGGGCGGGGCTTCGTGGAGTGAGCGCCCCCGCCCGGGCGACGCGGAGTGCACATGGGCGTACAGACAGACGGACACACGGGACACACGGGGGGACGCACACGGACACAGACACGTACGTGGGCACAGGGGCTGCCCACCCCACACGGACACCCCCGCTAGCCCCCCCCCCCACCCCCGGACAAGCACACCCGGTCCTGTACAGCCCACACAGGGACAGACAGACGGACAGGCAGCCCCCCCTCAGAAACCAGCCCAGGCGTCGTTCCCAAGCAAGAGTTTATTTGCAAGGAGCAGCACCCGCCCAGGAGCCCCCCCTGCTCCCAGACCCCCCCACCCCGGGGGCTGCTCCACCGGTACCGGGACGGGGGCGGTGGCACGGAGCAGCCTCCGGCGCCCGGTTCCAACGTGGCACGGGACACGGCAAGGTGCCGAAACCGAGCTGGGAACCGCCGTCGTTACTGCGACACCGTCACGGGCTGCGGGGGACCGTGGGCATGGCGGGGGTCCTGCCCGAGAGCCGCCGCGGCAAAGGGGTTCAGCTCCGGGAGCGTGGTGTCGCCCCGAGACAACCCTGCTCCCCCAAAGCCAGGCAGTAGCGTGGGGAACCCAAATTACAGCTCGTTCGGCTGTTTCCTTTGAGGGCCGAGGACAAATTCCCCCTCTCGGGGCTGACACGGACAGCTCCGGCCTCCTCCTAGTCTCCCAGCGGCTCACGGAAGGGGTTTTAGCCGGTCACACACGTGGGGACGCAGCCCGCGGCATTTTCTGGCAGGGATTTGGGGGGTGCAATTCAATCAGCATCTCCCTTTTTTGAAAGGGGGCGGGGGGTGAGCGCTGCAGATTTTAGGAGGGGAGCAGAGGATGGCGCCGACGGCTCAGCAACACGGTGAGTCCACCTTCCCACCCAAAACCACCCCAGCGCTTCTCCTTTCAAGCAGCCTGATTTTTCGGGTCAAGAAAGAAGTGATTCGAGGCAGCCCAGCCTCAAAATATCCATAAAGGGATAAGTCAGCTCTCGCAGACGGCAGGGAAGCGGAAAAGCTGCTCACAGAGGTGGGGGGAAACCACACGCATCTGGGTCTGTCACTGCTCGGCAGCGAGCGAACCTCGACCGCCGTGGATGAGAAGACAAAGCAGGACCTCCAGTAGTGTGAAACCAAACCATCTATGTACAAAACTCCTTCCCGGGGTCACGTCCCTCCGCTCGCTGCCTCGGGGAAGCCAGGCTGACTTATCCCTTTACCGGTGGGTGCTCAATCCCACGGCCGGAGTCAGGATATCTCGTTGCCGAAGACCTCAAGCACCAGCGGCGTGAGCTGCATGCTGTGCTCGGGCTGGAAGGAGAGGCAGCGGTACTGCTTGGAGTGCTCCTCGTTCAGGCTTCGTAGGTCGGCCAGCTTCTGGATCATCTTGGCGTAGAGCAGGCGGCTGCCGGGAGGAGGGTGTCTGCAGCGGATGTAGGTCTGGAGGATCTCCGAAAGGCGATCCTGGAGGGATTCCACCAGCGAGGTGTCCTGTACGCCTGGGCGATCTAGGAAACACCACCAACGCAGGGTGATTCCCTTCCCTTTTCCCAGATGGCCGCGATGGAGAGGCAGGGAAGGGTGACATTTTTGGGGACAAGTGCCTTAACACAGCCAAAATTTGGCAGGTTAGTGACCTTGGGGGATGAGTGTCCTCCTACCTGGGGACAGGATGCAGATGGCCATGAGGAGCACATGCTCTTCTTCGTGAAGGTTCAGCTTCTTCAAGCCAACCTGGAATTTCACGAGTGGCTCGAGCAGGTCCATGCTGTGGCCAGCTGGGAAGAGAAAAGGACCTTTAGCACAGCCTGCTCTGGAACAAGATCTCTCACAGCTGAGGGATGAGCGTGGAGCTCGGCGGCTCCTCTTTCAGCGCAGCAGAGAGCTAGGACAGTGGAAGAAGGCTTTTGATACAGCTTAAAACACGATGGTTTTTAATTGTACATTTCTCCCCAGTAGTTTCTCTAAAACAGATTATGGAGCAGATTTTGCTTTTGAAAGCTGTAAAGACAATTAACCTACAGACATTTTTTGCCTCCTTATCATCACTTCCACGCTGCCCCGTGTCCTGCACAAGTGTCACAAACCCCACCTTGTGTGCCCAGAGCCCTCCCTGCAAGCAGATCTCTTTCCTGCGTTCAGTGGGTGCCAGCTGCCCCGTGCCTGGTCCCAAAACGCCGCTCGCTCTGCCTGGTTCCCCTGGGATCTTGCTGGGAGATCTCTGCCCTTGCACCGAGGATCTCGGGCATCTCTGGGTTATCTACGGCCCTTCCAAGTGCAGGGAGAGGTTTAAGGTCCGTATATATCACCTGCACACCTTGTTCTCCGTGCTAGTCCCCAAATCCTAAAGTGGGGGAGGTTTAGGGCAGGATTCACCACGTTTCCTAACAGAAGGCCTTCCTGGCTGCAGAGCAGCAGCAGTGGGAAGGCACAGCAGCTTTCCAGCCCTCATGGCAGCTCGGAGCAAACTGAACTCAATCCCTGTTGCAGGGCAGAGGGGCTGGAGACAGCTCTGAGCTACAGCCATGTGCCGGCTTTGCTTTCCTTCGGGAGTTAACGGCTCTTTCCAGCCATCTGGTCCAGCTGCAGAATGCACACGTGTCGCAATGCAGGGCTTGGGAGATAAACAGAGCACGGTTGACACCGGGACGGGGGTCTCAGCCCAGCCGTGGCACTGCCGAGCTGCTGGTGCCGCCGTCTTCTGCAGCCGTGCAGCCTGCCAACGCATCCCTGCTTCCAGACTACTCATTATGGGATTTTTGCGCCTGAATTTAAGGCTGGGGTGACAGTTCTTAGCCTGCAGCAAGCAGGATAGTGCCCGGCAGCACCTTTACCTTGGGTGACATCACTGATCCTGTACTTGAAGTCATTGCTGCCGCAGGTCCATGTCATGTCCTCGAGGGTGAAGGACTGGTTTGAGCGCAGCATGATGACCTCAATGGCGCTGGATTTCAGCAGGGCGATCTGGTCCTCTGCTGCCAGGCTCCTGGGCAGGGGGAAAAGGGTGATGTGAGACCTGTCCGGCGAGCAAAGGAACAGCCCACGCCACCCGTGCATGAGGTTCTCCATCGGTAAGCCGGTCCCGTTGCTGGGGGCACCCCAGCTTCTCTCTCACCCCAGATTTCCATGTAATTAAGCAGCAGGTATTTCTGCAGCTCCATTTACTGAGTGGCACCACCCAGCACCCCGGGCACCAGCCTGGAGTTAAACAGGACCTCAGGTCCTTCACAAACCAGGATGGGACCGCTCACGTGGTCTCGAGCATCTTTCTTAGGAGCTCAAGCATTTTGCTGACAGTCTAGATGAATCAGAGTAAAATAGAGGAGTAACCCCAGGGAGGAGGAGAGACAGAAAACGTGAAAGTAGGAACAGACCTGGGAAGGGAACAGAGCCCGAGGGACAGCTGTGAAGATGAAACAGAGAAAAACGATCTGGCTGTGAAGGGTAGGATGGGATTCCCGAGAGTGGAAAACCGCCATGGACATCGGATCTGGGAGCAAACGCCTCACCTGAATCCTGGGATCATTTTGGCAAAGCCGATCACCTTCTGTATGCTGTAGCTGACCAGGTCGGCCAAGTGCGGGAGCATGGAGAGGTGGGAGAAGTCAATGTTCATGGAGGAGCTCTCATCATTCTCCTCGGAGAGGACCAAGTTTGAAAACATCTGGGGCTCCACAGACTCTGGAGAGAGGGAGACAGTCAGAGGGTACCTCAGTTGTAGGCAAGACATTACGGGCAAGCCCGCGGCAGGAATGGGATCCAACCTGCCAGGAGGGCTTCACATTGCATTTAGACAGCAGGACATAAAGGAACAGGGCTGGGAGAGCAGTCGTTCGCTGGCTGCCAACAGCATCAAGATTTTTGCACCACAACCTTTAACTCCTCTCCTGTGCCGTAATCAAGTCTAACTGCAGCCAGAGCAGCGACGACGCAGCCCAGCGTTCACGTTCACACTCCTCTTGGTCGTCCTGGAGGGCTCAGACACACAGAGGTCTGCAGGACCACGATCCAGCCAAGGACTTAATGCTTTTTGCTCACAAAAAGCCTTTGCAACACCTCCAGGAGGGTCTTACAGTTAAACAAGCTTCCCAGAAGAGGTAAAACAAGGGTCTGAACAGCCAGACTTAGGTAAAGCTGTTGCACTTCTACCCCCGTCACCTCTGGAGAGGCGAGCATGGTACCTGGAAACGTGCTGAAGCCATCGGAGCCAAAGAGGTCAGTGGAGTCCTCTGATGACAAGTCCTGGGTGAGGATGGAGGAGGACCTGGCTTCCTCCCTGTTGCTGGGGTTGCTTCTCATGGGAGGCTGGAAGAGAAAGCAAGACATGAGGATTGGGGCTGGGAAAGCAATTTGATGGCAGGCGTTCGCCTGCTGCCGATGGCATCAAGGTTCTTGTAGTGGGATTTTTAACTCCTCTGTAATGAGAAGTCGTGGGATGAAATGGCTTTGGTGCATCTGGGCAGGAACTGCTTGGTCCTGTGCATGGGAATCGGGGCTGGCGCACCCCAGACGTACCCGAAACTTGGTGAAGTCGGCGTACGTGGGGTCATAGGTTTTGTGATGAGCCTCGAGGAGGATGTCGATGACTTTCTGCTGCTCCTCTGAGAGTTTGGGCTTCAGGCTCTCCTTGAGCGCTTCCTCCTCCTTGCGCTTAAGTATCATCTCTCGCTTCCTCTGAACCTCCTCGTCTGTCAGGATGACTGCAGGGACAGGGAAAGAGTCAGAAACGCACAGGGAAACAGGGGCTAAAGCAACCCCAGCACCCAGCAGCATCCCTATCACCTTGCTAATCAATTATTAAACCTGCATCAACCCCGTTCTGCTCCTGTCCCCGACTGCCGGGTCACGGCTTCCCGCTACGAGACCAGCACAGTTTATAGCCCACTTGGGTGCTTTCAGGCAAGGACCAGGTGCAACAAGGTCACATCAGCACTGCCAGATGTCTGCTCTGCGCTGCAACCTTGCTGTTTGCTCTGTGCTTTCAGGTGAAAGAAATCTTGATCCTGCAAGACTCAGGCCAGCGGGTTCATCTCACTCCGGCACGGGTGCTGCGCCGCTGTCGGCACCCGACAACAAAGGGAGCCTGATGTGGCATCGCTCAGCCTCCGCGTCCGGCTACCATGCTGCAGCAGCGATAGGCTGGGTATCCGGCAGCGCTTCTGCAGCATCGCAAGTATTTTTAAGCTAAGGGGACATATAGACATACCCCCACTCCCAGGGTTGGGTATTTATGGCTTGTATTATGGGTGACAGCCTTCGGAAGCAGCCAAGCGTCGGACTCAAAGGCGATATGCAAGGCTTCTCCCATTTAATTAGAGAAGGGGAGTACCCACAGGCAATTTGGGCTCAAATCTTACCTTTATAAAAAGAGCTGAAAGACCTGAATAGCCCTCACAGGGTTGGAAGAGCAGAAAAGCAACAGGGAGCTGCAACCATCTCTTGGGGTAGCAACCCCCCATCCCACAACCAAGTCACACATTCACAAAAGCGCTAGTTAATACACATCCACCGGCGGGTCCTAAAAATAGCAAAGCCCATTCCTCAAGATATTATTAGCCCTTTAACTAGTCATTAAAAAAAAAACCCCAAGCACGTTATCTGATGATAGGCGGCTTTCTGCCTGCCTTGGGTTGCAGACAGACTTGACGCTGGGCAAGTCGAGGTGGAATTTGGGACGAGAGGTTGGCGAAGGGCAGCGGGAGCCACGGTTGCAGGCCTCGAGGCAAGGAGCTGTTTGCAGTCCCCGCTCCCTTCTGCCACCTTTAGCCGATGGCATTTTTCCAATACGTTTTTAAACTTGCGCAATCTCAGAGGGGACTTGAAGATCTCGGAGGCACAGGAACGACCAGCTCGGGCTGAAAGGTCACTCTCACCATTGGTACGTTACGGGCAGCTCTGCAGGGGACAGCGCGACTGCGTTTACCATCTCTCGTCCGGTTATTATTACAAAAGCATTGGATCCATCTGGGCGCTGCACACAAGAAGGGAAACTGTTCATAGATGAGGCAGCATCTGCGGGGAAAGGGCCACGTAGGGCTGGGAACGAGGATGGGGCAGAGAGCCGAGCGCTTGGGCTGGGGCCATGGTGTTTGAAGTCTTTGCCAGCACAGTCTGTTCCAAGCACTGGGGCTTTGGAAGGGATTATTGCAGGTGTCTACACCAAGCAAATCTCAGATCCTGCAAGTGAATCAATCCGAAATTAGGAAGCATCCGTAGAGTGGATTGGAAAGAAAAGGATGTTTCTGTGTTGAGGCAAGACTGCAAGGGAAATCTCCTAGGGATTTCCCACCCACCTTTAGGAAATCCAGCCTGCAAACATTTGGAACAGCGAGGCAGCAGCATTTCTCAGTCTGGTAGGAGCTGAAAAGCAAGAGTGTTTCCCAAAGCATCACTTCCATGGGGGAACAAACGCTGGCAAGGTCTGTGCTCCCTGGTACTATCCCCTAAGGTGACCACATTTCCCTATATAGGGTTTATGCAACGAAACATCCAGTTTCCCTGTACGTTCCAGGGCTGCCGGCTGCACTGAGGCTCAGCTGAGCACGTAGGCTGCACGTTGCTGTGAATCCGTTGCCAAACTGCCAGCAACGGCGACAGGAACGGGCCATGGCTCTGGCTGGCAGCACATCCCGGGTTTGGTGTTTCATGCTCTGATAGGAATTGCTGGAGCCCACAGGAGACCAAAACCCAAAGGAAGCTCCGCAGGTGTTTAAAAAAAATCAGATAAAGGGGAGTTGCGATTCCCTTCCAGCTTGTCTGGTGTTGTGAACGCCTGTGCCATGACACAGCGGTACCTGTGCAAGCCAAGACACAGCCCGGCATCGGCACTGCGGATTGAAAACCACCTCCACTGTTTCTGGTGAAATCGTTCCCGGTGACACGAGACAGCAGCAAACCTGAAATGCACTTTGGCCGTGCTGGAGGAACGGCTTTTTGGTAGGACCAAGGGTAACGCGGATGAGGGATGTCAGTGCAGTGACACGCCTGCTTTATAACGTCCTGGGGAAAAGGATTCGACTCATTTACTTCGTACTCACAGAAGGATGGATCTCGCCCACCACATCCCTGCCTGCCTCGAGGGGGGATACGGGATCGGGAAGCGGCTTGACACCAGCACCTTCCACTCAAGATTCCAGCTCACGCTCCAGATCCAATCTCCTCCCGAACGCTGAGCCAGAGACGTCCAGCCACAGACTCCTGGCAAACCGGTGACGTGGCTGAGCGTTTGTGGGCTGCCCTGACCCAAAGTCCATGCGGAGGCTGGGATAATATCTGTCCATCGCTTCCAGACAGACACTGGACCTCTTTGCGAGACACCACAAGGGCAGCAGAGAAAGCCACGGCAGACACCGAGGGTAGCGCTGAGGTTACTCAGCACACAAGGATACAGCCGACCGGGCGAGGATACAACCCTGCAAGCGCGGCCAAAACCAGGGGCTTGGAAGTGCTGGAGGATGGTGTGGAGCAGCGCAGAGGCAGACTCGCTCCGTCAGGGGAGGAAAAAGCAGCCAAGTATAAAGCGAAATTGAATTTTAGGAAACATCAGGCATGAAACGTGTTGACTGGGTGGAGTTTGAGTATTTCATTGAAGCTTGAATGGTGGGTGCTTCTGCCTGCCCCAGCTGGAGCTGGGGACACCGTCCAGCTCCAGGGGTGCAAAAAGCCCCGTCGTCGTCCCCCTGCCCTGGGACAGCCTGCCTGGCACGGCTGTCATGATGGGGTGGCATTTGGGATCTCGCTGGAACAGTGGTGGCAGTCAGAAACCGAGCTGGTGTCCCCTGGTTCGCAAGAGGGCTGCAGAAACACCCCTCACAGCAGCAGCTTTGGGGTGATTCACGGCTGGATGAGGGTCAAGAAGCAAAAGAAGCAGTTCAATATGCTGTAGGGACAAAGCATATGTATTGAGATCGGGAATCATGCCCTGAGCAGCCCTGCAGGGCGTTGCAACCTCACTTAACTGCCAAGGATGCCCAGGATCGCTCTGCAGCGGTTCACACAGTAAATACCCGGGATCCAGCCTTCCCAGAGGCACCTGCCGTGCACCCTTTAAAGCTGGGGAGCAAAGCCTAATTCATCCCTCCTGCTTCTCCCAAAACTGCACCTTTCAGCCCTGCTGACCTGCTCCAGAGCCCAGCTGCGACCGCCGCGAGACGCCTTTGTCATCGGAAGATGGAGCATTTCTTAAGGCCAGACCCCTGCAGGTGTTATCGGCAGCGCAGCCAGCGGTGACAGGGCTGCGACAAGGGGTGGCACGGCCAGAAAAACCACGTTGCACAACAGGAAAACAAAAATCACGATGGCAGGAGGGGTGTAAATGGGATGCTACAGGCTGGCTGGATGGCACGCATCTCCTGCAGCACGTGGGTTTGCATGGAAACCAGAGAGGAGGAAAGCTTGCAGCAATGGGCAAGCAGCAGCAATTTAAATCGCAGGTCCCAGACCTGCGCCGGAGCAAATCCGAGAGCGACAGCAGCTGCAGGGCCCCCAGCTACTGCTCCTCCCCTGCCAAGGAGGTCATGTCCCTCCGACGCAGCTGAGACACGGCTAACCAAAGCGATGCTTGCACAGATTTCGGAGAGGGCTTTCCAGAAGCTCAGCCCCTGCCGGCTTCCAAGCCTGCTCTAATTACAGAGGATGCTGGATGTTTATAGCATGTGCTTCGAGCCCGCGGGGAGCAGAGAAGCTTCCCGGCCAGCCTGCGAACGGAACGCTGGCCGCCGCCAAGCGACGTTTTCCTGGACAGCAGCAAATCTTCCCTCCTTCGCCTCTCAGCCAGTCTCCGGTATCAGCGCGGGTCCCAGATGCTGGTGTTGCACAACGCCGCAGTGCAGCCGCTCCCGGGCCGGGGAATAACACATTCCACGTTTGGGGCAGCAGGGACTTTTTTTACTTTAAGTATCCCCGCCTATTCGGGGAAGCGGAGGAGAGCTGGAAATGCAACCTCCCTCCTTGCTCACCCTCGTCCCGCAGTCTGTAACCCTGATGGCTACTGCTGCCCTTGCGCTGCCTGCTCCCCTGAGCATCTCTGCTCCTCTCCTGACCGATTCGGGAAATTCCCCTCTCTCTGCACAATCTCCTTCTAGTTTCTGCTCCTCTCCTTGGCTCCGAGATGATGGTTTGGGTTTTTTCCTCCTCCCCTTTGGGGATTTTCAGCACTGAGATCATAAATCGAGCCTCGTGGTGAGGATGCTGAGCACCAGCTGCTCGTGACTACAACCAGATCCTGGCAAGCCTTTTCCTTGGAAAAGGGGAGAGAAGATCCATGGGGTGCTGACCCCAGGCAAGCTATAGACCTTGCTGTGGCACCAGGGAGGGGAATTAGCTGCAACCGCCTTCACCGATGTCCGAGGACCCGGCTGCAGAGGGACAAACTGCCCCAGGACACGGCTGGGGACCCTCCCAAGGAGATTCACTGATTCCCAGCTGACTGGCACCACGACAAGCACAAAAAAAATCCCCAGCAGCAAATAAGGTGGCGGGGAGAGAATAAATTCAAGGCCATCAGACTGCTGCAGCCGCAGGGAGCCCGTGGGTCCCTCCGGCTGCTTGATTTGGTGATGCATAATTTATCTTCCTGCTTTGCAGCAACGCCTTTAGACCGTATAGGACAGACGACCCGTCCCCCGTCCCTGCGTGCATACGCTGCGAACATTGGAGAGCTGTTAAAGGTTGGGGGAGAAGGGGCAGAAACACTAAGAGAGGTGAATCACCCAAAGGCTACAGGTGGCTATGGAGCCCGGGTCCATCTAATTCCCTGTGCTTTGGCCATCACAGCCCCAAGGGACGAACGTCTCTTCCTGAGCTCCAGGCAGCTGGCAAAAGGGAATTTTGCAGGGCAGAAGGGGTAACTTCAGCATTTTGCCACCCAAAACAGTGCCAAAGCAGGCAGGATAGTCCAGCAAGGAACCCTTCGCCCACTTTAAAGTACATTCATGCTTAGCATCAACCTAGGAAAAATCAGCAGCAAGAGGACAGGGCAGCCAAGGCATCCCTAGGATGGAGACCTGCCCTGGTTGAAGCCATCCGAAGAGAAACCGCTCCTGAGAGCGGCGAAAGGAGCGTTTCCAAATGCCACGGCTCAGGCTGCGAGGTGGATTTCTCCTCCGCCGATCACCCGCCACGCAGCCCCGCAAGCTTGCCCTGGGCTTTACCCCATGCAGATAAGACAGGCGGAAACCCACAACTATTTGCTAACGTTGGCTGCAGACAGCTTGGGGTGAACCCAGGCATTGCGGCGGGGCTATAAATCCTGCTCCAGCCTTATAGCCGTAACCTCGGCTGCCCTCCAGCTTCCACCTCCTCCCCTCCCTGGTCCCTCCTCAGGGGACAGTGGCCGCCCCGACGCTGTCCCCAGCTCCCTGGGGAGCGCTGGTGGCTCAGGGCTCTTGCTCTGTATGAGTTTGAATACACATGATCCCTTCCTTGCTGCGCCTCCCTCACAAGCACTGGCTCCTCCAGCCCATCACCCCAGCGTCTGGTCCATAGGTTCGGCTGCACCCAAACTTGGACCGTGTGTCCAGGAAGGGACCCTCAGCACGGCCGTGCTGCCACAGGTCTCAGCCCTGCGTGCTTTGGGCTGGAGATGATGTCTAAAATCATCCAGGCCATCCAAACACCACACGCTCCGGGGATGGAGAAGGGTCTGCCTGCACCAAACCCCAAATTAACGTAGGCACAAGGTCTGCTGGGGTCTGCCCTCTTCCTCCTCTTCTTTATCCCCATCTCACTCCCTCATTTCTGCTTCGGACTCATCGGCAGCGGGGTCAAACTGGCCCAGTCTTGCCTGTGGGGCTCCTCGTCACCTTCAACGACAGCCTGGAGAAGACACAAACGCCCCTCAAGAACTTCAAGATCCCTGATTTGACCTAAAAATAACAGCAGCACACCTCGTTCCCTTTCATTTAACCAGCAGCAAAGTCCACAGGAAGGCTATTTTTAGTCTCCTTAGGTTAGGTTTTGTTAATCCAGTAATAGTTTGTTAACAGGGTCGCTTACAAGTTAACTCCTGCGGAGAGCATGCACATCCCTGGGACCTGGCACAGCGCTGGGACCTGACCCCAGCTGGGGTGCAAACACCCCATGCGTCGCTGCCGCTGAATTTTCCGGCCCTTCCTGGGTAATTAACCAGTGCAAGTCAACACATTTTCCTCGTTAGCAATGGCTACGCCAAATGGACCGCACCGACCAGCTACCATGGGCTCGCACGTCCTCGTACTCACCCAAAACATGGGTACATATGGTGTATTACGTGGTGGTTTTCTCCCTCTTTATGGGTCATGGCTGCTAGTTTAAAAGTATAAGATCCAGGGATCTTCTCTTCATCAGGGATCTGCTCGATCTTTGGGACAATTGGAAATTTAGGCATTTTTTCCTGCAAACGCCTACAAGTTCTGACTTTCTGGAGGACCCAGGTGCTTTGGTGGCACCCTGTGACATCAGACGCTGTTTGTTCTCTGCTCACCACGTAAGGAGATGAGCACCACTTCCATGTTCCAAATTTTCAGGTCCATCAATCATTCGCCGTGACGTCCTGTTTGCAATGTCTCCTAGCAGAAGGCTGTTATTTTGGTTTGAACGCTACGCGAACACCAGCCTTCTCCTGAAGACTTAGGACGTGGAAAGCGTGTGTACGTAGGAGGAAGTGTGTCAAACAGATTTTATTTTTAAAAGCTGCTTATCTATAAATATAGTTGAAGAAAATAAATATTTGGACAACATTAGTCTGTTTGGATTGGGTCAAAAACTACTTTACTTCCCTCTGCTATTTACTTAAGTCTCTGCCGTACACGTGGCTGGATGGACAGACCCACGTGGCAAGAGTAAGGGCCCCCCCCAAAAAAAAAAAGCCCAAGAGATGTTGCAGAGCAAAACACCAGTTCCACGCTAATGGAAATTACTGTCACCGTGGGGAAGCTCCTTCAACTCTCCCTGTTTGGATGCAGCGAGGAGCATGCAAAAATGCCTTGGAGAGGACGATGACTGCACAGGCAGAACGGGAGTAAGTTCAATGTAACCGGGAGTTAATCAGAAACAGCCCCGGATGCTCTCGCTGAGCTGATGTCCCCCAAGAGCCAGCAAAGGCGACTTGGCTCTGATAAAAGCAACTCCCCAGATCGCTAACCACCACAGGAACAGCCTCAATCATCAAACGAGCTCCTCTCAATCATTACCCACCACATCCCCTGCCCTTTGCATCCTCTTCGAATCCTTGCAGGGCTTTCAGGTTTTACGCTCGTGTGCCCGCTTTCTGCGCCGCGTGTTAATTGACAAGGAAAAGGACATCGCAGCATGAAGCCGGGCTGTTCCCCACGGGATGCGTGTCTGCATACTCACACTCTTTCATCATGCCAATGTCCACGCAGCGCTTCAGCCGGCAGGCCTGGCAGTGCCGCCGGTTGTCCTTGGTGATTTTGCAGTCACCGTTGAAGGGACACGTGAACATCGCTTTCCTCTTCATGCTTCTCCTGGAGAGGAATGGGAAAAAAATGTCTTGGGTCAAATCAACACCGTTTTGACTGTGCAAGAGGCTGCTCCAAACATCGGGAGGAGAAGCAAGCCCAAATCCAGCTCGCTGGACAGCAAACTGCTGGAGAGAGATTGCTAAGAGGACGCTGGAAGCATCTCTGACCTGAATCTGGTCAGCTCAGCTGGTCACTCAAGAAGATTAAGTTGGAGAGACTGTACCTCGTTGGGTGCACCTACAGGTTTGATCTTAGAGTTTCGGGCATTGCTGGACAGCATGGAAAAGGAGACCTTCTTACCAGGACACAGCTGAGGGGTTCAACAACCGGTTAAACAGCTTTCTGGTTTTGAACAGGTATTTTGAAGGCCAAAAGAAGGGTGGAAGGATTGCAGAGAAACCCCTACCAGCAGCAAAAGAAACCAGAGTGGAGGCCAGCATGTACCAAAGCAGCGCGCGTTATTAAACATTTACCAGCCTTTAAAGGCTGGCTTTGCTAGAATAACTGGCTGGAGTGCATGTTTGTGTGTGCAGGAGAAAGAAATCTCACTGCAGGATACTAGAGAAACAACACTTAACATAATAACCCTCTCTTCCACCAAAACCACACCGTGCCACGTTAATCCGCTGCTGCAATCGGGATTGTAAATCTTCCAAGTACAAAGGGTCAAAGTCAGAGCTCCCAGCGAAAACTCGCCTTTCTGCAGGGCCATCCTGCGCGATATCCACTAATGACACATTACAGGCATAGCTGAGCTGGTCCATTAAGGGCGGTTTCTCCTCCGCGTTCGGAGATGCCGCGTCTTTGCTTTGGAGAAAGTTACTCAACGATCTGCCATCAGCGACCGAAGCTATCTCTGGGATTGCAACTATTTCTAAAGGTGCCGCTCGCTTTAAACGAAAAGGTGATTTTGAATGGAGGAAAACCAAGCCCAGGGTACCTCTGGGCTGGAAAGTCAAAGCGAGGATGTTCAGAGGTAAACGCAGCACAGAACGAGAGCTGAGATGCAATTCAGGTACAACAGTGAGAAATCTGCCACCAAGTTCATGCTGTATTTCAGCACCGGTGTGAAGAGCCTCCCACTAGAAAGAGTCGCTCTTCTAGCAATAAAATCCCTCCGCGAAGCCGAGCTGATGGTGCACGACCCCTGCGCTCCACAGGCAAACAACGTGGACGTACCAAATGGGTGACTACAGGCTGAGAGGGCGATGGCAGAGGGGCCCCTCCAGCTCAGGAACGGCGCCAAGCCTGCGCTTATAGGGTATAAATATAAAATATGTTCTCGGGCTGCAGACCCGAGTGGCACGTAGCATGCAATTAGAGGCTATTTTAGAAAGGGAGATGTAAACAAAGAGGCTTTACTCTCCCTTCACCTCACAGATGAATAAATGCATTTAGGAAGATTAATACAGGAGAGGTGGACGGCAGAGCCCTCCATAACCTGCCTTACACTAAGAAATTCCTGTTTCCCCCAGCAGCTGGCTCTCAGTTTATTGCTTTTCTCTGGATTTTCCCCTTCCACCAAGACCCGCAGGACCTTTGCTGTCCCAGGAATGGGGACAAACATTGCTCAGCCCAGGGGCAAATCATTATTTGGAACTGAACACCCCGAAATCTCCCAGTTTCGATGAGCGACTCTGTTTTTGAGCATCTGGGGCAGGCAGGCAGCTCATCTTTTCCCCTGCAGCCCAGGGCAAGGCTGGGGAATGCACAAACAAGCTAGAGAAAGACGAGGCCCTCGGGCGGGGAAAGATGTCCTGTGTGCAAGGGCAAGCCAACATTATGGGTTTGGTATGAAAATTGCAGCCTATTCGAACAACGGTGGCTGGGCACAATAGCTGCTTCGTTGCCCCAAGGGTCCACGGCTCATGGCTACGAGGGGCCCTGAGTTACACCAGCAGTGTAGAGGAGCGGCCGTCGGACCCACGGCAGGACCTCACGCCGTCTGGCTCTGGTGTATTTTTATAAAGCTCCAGAACTAGCCATTTCAAGGCTCATTTAAGATCCATGTCCCAGGCAGGCTGCCGAATGTTAAAAATAACGAGATCCCTCCCTGCGCAAACCCAGCCTGTGGGTGAGAGTAAACACGGCCACGGCCGGCAGCAAGGGAAGCTCGGGTTTGCCGAGCAGGGAGCCATGTGCTCCAAGGTCAGGGTGGCTGTACCTGGCGGCGGCGGGGGAAATAGGGACAGCATTCCCATGCGTGCTCTCCGACACAACCATTTGCTACATGCAAATCCAACATTGCAAAGCACAGGCTGCTCTGCGTGAAGCAGTGACATCCGTTGCTCACCGGTGCTTGCAGGATGCCCGTCTCATGGGGGCAGGAGGAGCCCATCTGGCTTTGTCTTGCCCAACAGATCCAGAGAGCACTCCCGTCACAGTGAGGACTGCGATTTGCCTAAGTCCAGCTCTGCAAGCCAGGAAAGCTGATCATTAACCACCCGCCGACTGCAGCAGTTGAGCTCCCGCCTTGGTCTTCGGTGGGCACACGCCCGACAGCCCTACCTAGCACACTGAGGAGAAGGCAAACCCCAGTGCCTCTATGAAATGGCTTTTATGTTATCAGAAATGTGAAGTTACATAAAAGCCAGATGGTGAACAGCAGCCCGACAGTCCCCACCAGAGGGAGGATGAAGCCCGGACCGGACCTGCACCACGTGGCAGGAGCAGTGCTGCGCTCAGTCCTTCCCCTTTACCAGCCAGGACTGCTCTTCAAAGTAACTCCTTCTGAGTTTTTTTATTAGCAAAATGGACTTTCAATACACACAACTCTCACGCTTGCAGAACCTGTGAAATACTGTTTCCTGAAAGCTACCCTACTCATAACCAAACCCCTCGGTGGCCTTCCTGGCACGTCCTTTCTGTCACCCACCGCATGGCTAATACACGAGGAGTCATTTTTGCACCAAGGCTGCAGCAGAACCACCTCGCACAGCCATCACAAACCCTTTGGGGTAGGATAATCCCCTATTTCTCCCCCATTACACCTACACAGCCACCCAGGGAAGCCCCTTGGTACACCAACAGCCAAGTCAACACCAGGAGCAGAGCTGCAGCTCTCCGGCACCTGTTTTGCATACGTTTGCATTTTCTCCCCCAAATCCTGCCAGCTCCATCCCCCATTTCTGATCCCAGGAGCCCTCCAGACAACGGCACCTTGCCCTGAAATACCTTGAGACCTCTGGGGAAGGAGGAAGAGGGGATGGAGTTATTTTAAAAGTTTCACATAGAACATGGCAAAGAACTGGGGAGGATTGTAGGAGTGGAAGATGCAGTGATGCAGACAGGATGGGTGGAGACTTCATAGGTTTTGAAATACCCAGAGCCTTTCCAAGCAGCTCTGCTACTAATGCCCAGTGTCGTTGCACTGGGGGAAAACTAGGACTGCAGAAGAAACCAGAGAAACCGTGGATGCTTCAGCCAAGTCACAGCAGAATAAATCACTCGGGCTTAACTGCTTTTTAAGAGCTCCTGAGCAAACAGCAGAGCTCAATAAAAGGCTACTGTTGCCGTTGGCATCATTAGTAAACAGTGGACTTTGAAGCAACCGGCCAAAGGTTGCCTCACGCCTGTTTGTGCTGCAGGTTACGTGCATGTCTCAGCACCCAGAGGTGACGGCAAATTGCTAATGCCTTTTACAGAGTCATTAAACCCAGGACCTCCTGGGGGACTTCACACCGGGGAATCGTGTCACACAGGTATGTCCAAGGCAGGTGAGACCCACCCAGGGTCCTCCGGCAGTTCTGCTGTCACCCCAGTGAGCTAAGGCTCAGCCTGCATTTTGCTGCATCCCTCCGCTACATCGCACAAGGCTCCAGTTACAGAAGAACCAGTCCTGGTCCAGCCTGCAGAGGAGACTAAGTCGTGTCTGCAGCCTGAGCGCACTCAAAAAAAAAAAAATCTGTGAGACCTTCCCAAGGTTTTGCTGCTGCAGTTCGATATTCGCAGCCGCTCGCCCTCTTTTAGCCCCTTCCAGCCAAGGCTGTGAGTCCGACCTCCCAGGTAAGCGTAATCCGCCACCCTAAATTGATACCAGCGCAGTGATTTTTTCAAAGACCCGCTCAGGGATCGCAAGTTGAAAGTTGTAAAACAGCAAGTGCACACAAGCACAGCCTGTTATAAACCCCAAGGTGCTGGCAAAGGGATGCATAGCTTTTCTAGGAGAGTTTTAGGGGTCCAGGCTCTTCCGTGGCAGTGCTGCTGTATTTTAATGCAGAAAGCACTTAGATACCGTGGCATCAGCAAACATTAATTAATTCAGTGATTGAAAATGGCATGTAAACAAGCCTGTGTAAGCAAGAGGGAACACACCAAGACCTAGCTTGGGGAGAGCGTGCCTGGAAAGCAAGATTAAAAAAAAAAGTAGTAAGAGCCTTAAATTGAAAATAGAGGCTTTATATGGGGCATGAAGGGCTAGCTGAAGATGACAGCTTTTCACATCATTAAGATGTCTGCTCAGAAATACTGTCACAGTTGTATGTCTTGCATGATTACAATGGTGTGACAATAGAGATGGGGAAACGCAGCAGCAGGGCTCACATCGTCACTGCAAGAGCCACATCGCACCCAGGAAGGGTTCATCAAGCAGCACTGGCCATTTCAGAGGTCAAAAACCAGACCCTTGCCTCTGCGGCCACAACGGGGATGGGGAAGGTTGGGGACACCAGATCAGAGCACAGAAGAGAGCACCTGAAAGAAGAGTTACTCATTTAGCGGCAGTAATTGAGGAAAATGTTGTCACTCAGGTTGGCCGGGCTTCGAAGCCGCCCCATTCAAAAACAGACTGCAAGACTGTGGTATGTGAAAACCCCCATCTAGCCCCGAAATTCCTGCAAGAGGAGGAGTTATGACTTTACTGTGAGAGTTCAAGCTCTGGTTGCTGTAACAGCCCAGCTCAATGTGTACAGCTGTGCGCTCTGGTGTTTGCAATCCCACAGCCACCTGTGCCACCATCTCATTACAGTGCAAAATACTTGAGCAAGCCAGTCCCACGCCAGTCATTATCTTGCTTCATTTCACCAGCGCTTAGTCATTCTCTCACTTGGTGCAAGCGATCCGAACTCCCACGTGAATGGTTCAGCACCGTCTGTACAGGAGCATCGCCTCGTCAGACGCAGGGGTAAAACCGAGCCGCTAACAAATATCCACAAACCTGCAACTCTCCAGACTCGGAGACCCCGGCAGCTTTCAGAGATGTTTCTGCCTTGCTGAGGACCAGCTTGAGACCACTTAAGACTCCCATCTGACAGTGGAAAAAAGCCTCAAAACACCTGTATATACAGCCTACAGCGACTTTAGATCCCCCCAAGAGCCAGAGTGAAAGTCTGCCTGGTTTTGGAAAGAGCTTGGTGCCCACTCCAGCAGGTGGGCAGACGACACAAGCATGCAGAGCTTCAGAGCAGACATTAGAGGCAGCTTGCGTTAAAGAAAAGAAGTTTGTGGCCATCGTAGCAGTTTAGTTTTCAAAGACTGCTAGTCTCAGGTGTATTTTTCCCAGCTGTCACCCATAGTGTGCTAGAGTGTCTTACACTCCTGCCTATGCAGCACGTGGAAGTCTGCGAGGCTCCCACACAGATGGAAATCTCCAGCTAAGGGGAAAACAACCTATTTCCCCGTAGCAGGGTGCCACAGCAAGCCACAAGAAGGGAAATAGTTTGTGATCTCTCTGTTATCAAGATCTGCAAGCATGTCAGCTGTCTGCAATGTGGGCACGGGTTTGGCAAGGCTGTCTGCAGCCCAGCTTTGTAGGGATGCAGGTAACTGGAACAGCAGCCAGGCAGCACCCTGAGGATCAGATCGCCTGCTCCTCAAGGCTGGCTGGTTATGGAGTAAGATTCCTCCTCCCCAAAGACTCTCACTCACCTGAAAAAGCCCTTGCAGCCTTCGCAGGTCATGGCGTTGAAGTGGAAGCCAGTGGCTCTGTCCCCACAGACGCCGCAGATACGGGGCACGTTCCTGTCGAACTCGCCGGCTGGGTCGGGCAGCGATGTGCTAGCAGCCATGGTCTCCATGTCTGGGAGAGCACAGAAAGCCAGGTATTTATTTTGTAAAGCTTTACAAAAGGCAAATTAGATGCAAATAAAGGATTTTTTCCTTGGCTTCAAGACGATCTGTCAAGAAAAGCTTCTGCGTTCCCTCTTGCTCTGTGCACTAACACCACCAAAAAGCAGGTTCTGGCTAGTTTTTAGTGCACGTACACATCTGCTCACCTACCCAGTAAGAACAGGACCGATCCCTCTTCCACACCCCCAGCCTTAAACACACCACAGAACATGCTCACAGTAGTTTGCTGCACTTCAGTGAGAGAACTGCTATAGCCCACCCCAAAACCAGATCGTGTTTTTTTTCCCCACACTCCTTCGCGTTTGTTTTCAGAAAGCCTCGAAGGAACCAGAATTCACCCAGATCGATGCTGCAAAACCACAGGGAAAGAGGTCACGCCGCCCATACGCTGGCACAGAATTTCCCTTGTGCACTGACAGGAAGCGGCACCGGTATGCTCATGCCAGCTCCCGTAAGTGAGAAAAATCCCAAACGCGACTCAAGCGAACATTGTTTAAAAAAATCCTCAACAGGGACGTAAACAAGGGAGGGAGGAAATAGTCCTCTTAACGCAGATCGCTGAAATGAATATTAAAATGGAGCTTTTAATAGACTTTCCCTGGCTTACAATATCCACTGGCAGAAGTCTGTCTGCTATTAGAAAGATTGAGTATCTAAAATCATTGGGAAAATAAAGGTTAGAGGTTTTCATGGTGCCAAATCTTGGTAAAGACCACACCGAGACTGCAGTTTCAGATGGCACCATTTGGTAGTCGTGTAGGACAGGCTGTGTTCATAGCTCAGCTTACCCTGCGAGTTCTCAGCAGCTCCTGTGCCTCAGTCTCCCCATACACAGGACAGAGTTACCCCTTCGGCACATCCCGGGATGAAAAATTTTAAGTTGATTCAAGAGATACAAACAAGCTGTTTGTTTGTTTGTTTGTTTTAAGTATGGCTAAATGTTTTCTCAAGAGGCACTGCAGATAGCTGCTGCCTAGCTGTGTCTAGCCTGCTTTTGAAAGGCTTTTAGCTGGTGCTGGAATTGTCCTGTGTAAAATACTCTTTATCACTCTCTCAGTAACTCCAGACAGTGAGTCTGGAGCAAAAGTGAGTTCAGAAAAAAGCAAGAGGACAACCCTACAATTTAAATCTCCCTGTAAGTCTATGAGACTGCTGTTACTTGATCCCAGTAAAGCCTGGAGTCCTCTTGATCCCCTGCCAGGGGAGAGCAGCTCTGCAGAGCTTGCACACAAAGCCCAAAGGCCCTACGGCTGGCAAGTGATGTCCCCGGAGTACCTGGGGGTGCATAGCTCCCAAAGCAATTCCAGGCACTTGGAGTTTTCTCCGATCTTGGTTTCACCTGTACGGCACCTGAAACTTGGCCCAGCCAACGGTCCTAGTACCTTTAGATAGCAGTCTCAGTCACCTACGCTTCTTGGAGAAAGCTCCCAGGAAAAGACAGACACAACCCCAAGGAGAACGTCTTCTCCACAGAGGAGGGTTATCGTTTACCTGTATCTGGAATATAGGCTACGCTCTGCTGGTGCACTTCCCAGGAAGTCTGGAGCTGGGACATGGAGCCACCTGCAATTAAAAAGACAGACAGGACACTGTCCGAGACAGCTCAAAACTTATCAAGGTCGATGAGTCAAAAGACAACGTCCGACTGCATGCCCCAGTCACGGCTCGCTCCAGCCCCTTGGCGAGACACGAGCACCATGCCCGGGGTGGGGTGATCTCAAAATAGCCTGCCAGCTCGGGTACCACTTGTCTGGTTCCCACACCACCTCCTCACCGCAGATCCAGGAGGAGATATCGCAATGCCCTGGCCACCCTCTGCGTGCCGGTGGGTTGCTAAGGGAGCCGGAGGAACGCACCAGCAAACAGAGCAGCCACCCTCAGTGAGAGCAAGGGCACAGGAAGGAAAGAAGATGGCAAGAGGCGCTCAGCTCGTTCCTTTAACCTCAGTAATATTTTCCTATAAATTTAAATTTTACAATTCAGCCTGTCAAGGGTGCAGCAGCATGAGACCCGCCGGCTTGCGTGGGATGGCATAAAGCAGAGCCAAATGGGTGCTATAAACATGGGTCCTCATTCAACAGAGCATGGACGCTCAAAGTCAATGGGATCACTGCAGCGCTGAGAGCCGAGTACGTGGAGTTTTTCCTCCCTCCTCATGTAATTTTGTTCTTTCAGCAGCTCCACTCACAGATGGGAAGCAGCACACTGGCGCTGGGCTAACACGGTGTTGGGACAGAACTAGGAAAAGGTTTTATTAAGGTGTTTTGCCTTCCTTGAGCTTCTCCTCGAGGCCTGGCTAACCTGTATTAACAACAGGGCAATGGGTTGGCTTGTCCCCGTGGGTCACCCCACTGTTCAACACAAACTCACAGCCCTAAATGATGAAGGTGCCACAATGTAGGGCCAAAGCAAGGAGGGCTGCGGACGCAAACCACGTCCCACGGCTGGTCAGCTCACAAAACATGCCTCCAGCCAGAGGGTTTCTTCTCCTCGAGTGCTGCGCTGCAGGACGGTGCTGGAGCTACCACCGAGGGTCATGTCAGAAGTGAACAGCCGAGAGCAGCACTTGGGGATCTCCCCTTGGGAAAGCAGCGCACAGTGGAGCTTCTGGATCCGGGATAAGCCCGAGACCCACCCGTGCTTGGCAGAAACATGCTCAGGCCAGCTCCCAAGCACCCTGCTGAGCATCCGCCTCCATCCCACCAGGTTTCGAGGTCCACAGGGGGAAGTAGGGCGCAGACAGCCCCGAGCAGGCTCACCTTCCTGAAGGGCTGGATTCCAGGAGGGCTGGATTCCAGGAGTACAGACAGCCGCTGCATACCGGGCCATGGCAAAACACCCACCAAGCACCCAAACTGGAAGCTGCTCCCTTGGTCATGACGGGCATCTCTCTGCAAGCAGCAGGGCTGCTTTTGGGTGATGACCCTGTGGAGACCTCAGCAAACCTTCTCCCTGCCATACAGACATCCTGATGCACTGTTTAATACTTCTCCAGTGCTTTGTGTTGCTCCCTGCTCTACCACACCTTCCCAGGACCACGCATGGGGATGCTGACACCTCCAGCATCACAAGGCAGGATGGGGAAATCAGGTGCTGAGGGCAACCAGTCAACCTAGGAGAGGTCTCCCCCCACCCTCGTCATGCCTTTTGCTTTCTCCAGCTCTCAATTAAAAAAGCAAGACATGATTTGTTCACCAACATTCATTAGAGAGTAATAAGTCTGTGCCAGCTGCAATTCCCACATGGATGACGGCGCTGTTTCACCCTACCATCTCTGACTTCTTGGAAAAGGTTACTCAGCCCCATAATGGAAGTGACGTCGGTGCGCGGGGTGGAGCGTGCACGGGAGTTTCCCTCCACCCCCATGAAAGGTCGCTCATTCATCAAACCTGACATTTAGCCTTCACCTCTTGGAAGAAGCAAAATAATTTCTTTTAGAAGCGCTGACCTCTTTTGAGCAGACACTAGAAAGGTCAAACCAGTTTTGTAGCTGGTTATAGCAAAGTTGCAACAACTCAGTTGTCGCCCCAGCAAAGCCCCGGGGTTGGCTCTGAGCAGCTGTGCTTCGCTAAATCTAAGGTTTCCCCTCACCTCATTCCCAAGGCACTAAATCCATGCATCGGTCAGGAAATTTCAACTTTCAGATGATCCTTTTTTTGGGTTTGTAGGGAGCTGTCACAGCAGCAAAGCTCAAACAGCCACAAGATGCTGGCAGGGAAGGCTCCATGATTGCAATTAGCAATTGGAGACCTCCGCTGGGACGCTGCCAGATGATGAAGCAGCACAGAAACCACCATGGCCAAGGTTTAAAGACATGGGAAAAGCTCACCTGCAGGAGACACCGAGAGGGAAGAACAGGACAAATAAGCCAGCTGACTGCCGTGTAAAGTGCTGCAGCTGGTAGCTCGGCTCCAGTCTCCCTACCAGCAGCTGTTATTTAGGCCAGGGTTGCGATAGATCCCTCGTACCTGGGAATCCGGGAGGACGTGGCAAGGCAGAGGGCAAGAGCTGGTTGCCCCTGCATACCCCCTCCCTGCCTTACCCAGAGGGGTGATTCACTTCTCCTGGCCACCGGTGCCGGGAAGACCCAGCCCAAGGTGAGGTGGTGCTATGCCTCCCCCTCGGTACATCCCTGCGGCACAGCCGGCGATGCGGCCGGCCCGTCTCCCACCGGCGCGCAGCGGGCTAGTGACGCAGCACTTGCACGGCCTCCATCACTGTGACTGGAAGAGTCATTGACTCCAAGCAGGAAATGTCTCCAGCTTTGGCTTCCAGCCCTGTCTGACTAACCGGAGCCTCGCAGATGTGGACCGGGGACCAGCAGCAGCTTCCCAAAGCAGGTGGCTGATGGCGAAGCGTGGATGGAGCCGTACGTAGCTGGCCGAGGGCCCTGCACAAGCAGCTCAACAGCTGTGTTCAGGGAAAGCAGCACACAGCTGGGAAGCTAAAACACATCTGTTAGAAGCAAAACAACTGTCCGAAGGGGAGAGCATCCTCTGGAGGGGTTTGCCATTCCCCAAATATAACTCAGCTTAAAGGAAACTGGGCGAGTCATCCTGAAAATTAGTGTAACAGCCATTGAAACCACAGCCCAGTGACCGTGGGGTGGCTGCACAAGTGCTGGGACCTCTGGTGTGGGGTGCAGGAGGAGCACCCAGGCTCCAGGGGAAGAAGTGAGAGCATGGAAAGTTATCTGCCCGTACAGGGAAACGGGCACAGCATCTGCTCTTTTTCCTTTACACTGAGCCCAAAGGAGCATCCTTTGCTTTTAAGGCTGTATTTATTTCAAATACCCTCAGTAACCACTCAGAGACTAGTAGGAAGTATTTTGCTGAAGTATTTTCTCATGCTTTATCACTTTCCTTTTTGTCTCGCCAACTTGCAAAACTCAGACTCACAGCTCATCAGGACTTGGCAGAAGGGAAAAGGCTTTGGAGGACGATTGCTCCCGCTGAAAGCCTTAGTCACTCACATTCAGTGTCTGTACAGTGGCAGGTTTCTCCCCCAGCGTTGCAGCACCAAAGTGCCTCCTTCCTTCCACTAGCCACAGCAATAGCCAGAGCTAGGGATAACACACCAGCTAAGAAAAAAACAGAGCCAGAAACCAGCGCTGGAGGCTGATGCATAAACCCCAGTGTGGGAGACTGGTTGTGGGGCTCAGCAGCCGGCTGGGCATCAGGTGCCCAACACTTCCCTGATGCACAAAGCCAGAAATACATTTTTACATGAATGCCCAGTATAAAAAAATACCTAGAAGCAAGACCAGGACTTTGTCTGGCCAAGGATGCCAGGGTACGGGTTTGTATTCAGCCAACTGCTTCCCCAGGAGGTTCAGGCTTTGCTGAAACTTGGGGGGGAAACTAAGCCAGGTAAGGAACCACTGAACATTCCCAGGAAACAAGAGTGACATTTCATTAAAGAGGCTTTGAAGTCTTTACTGTTTTGAGACTACTGTCATTAAACATTTTCAGGATGCAGAAAACAAACTATTACAGTACTGTGAAAGTATTTGTCACGTTCTCAGTATCTTTGTTGCTCCATCAAAATGGATTTTTTTGGTTAATTTATTTGCCAAGCAAAACAGAAAACTTTGCCCGCATGGCCTGAAAGGAACAGGCTGGTTTCTGAAGTCTAAGTTAAATCCTCACCCCTGGCACCACTCTGACTTGCAGCTGAAGACTCTGCTACATCTTGGAGAGACCCATTCACTTACATAGAGGTTCTACTATTTTCCTGGCTCACACTCAGTTAACACCACTGTTGACATGTCAAAACAAAGCGATGCTCCACAGAGCCTCTGTAGAGCCTCTGGCAACATACTTGCATTTTAAAAAGCTTTTTCCAGTACAAATCAGCCTATTCATAATATCTAGCTGCGGCACGTGAGCAACCCCTTTTTTATTAAAAAGACAATTAAATAATTTCCTTCTGTAGCTCCAGGGAGCCCTGTTATTTAGCTGCTTTCCATGAGATTTATTAGACAGCAGATTGACAGCCTCCTGGGAAGACGAAGCACTGCTCCCACACAAGCCCAGCACCAGCCCAAGTGTGGATGGTGGCTCTACATGTTGAGTGTGGATGGATGTAGCAGGTGAAGCTCCCTGTGCTGCCTCATGGTTGGATCCCTCTTGCCACCGCTCACCTCCATTTCTAGGTTAGAACTTGGGGTGGTTTTTTTTTTTTTGCAAGACCCAGAGTGGCTACAACCTCCCAGGAGCTGGGCAAGGAGATCTGGCAAGCCTGGCAGTGTCATGAAACTGCCAGCTATTTATTACCTGATGCAAGTCAGCTCATGCCACCCCTTCCTCCGTTAATTTGATTAGATGTAAAACCCTCCTGGAGCCTTTGCTAACGCCCCCAGACCAAGGCTGGAGGCTCCTCCATGCCAGGCAACATGTAAGCGTGACAATTCCTGCCCTGGAGAGTCCAGACACTCCCAGTCTGTAAACATGTCACTGCAATGAAGCATTCGGAAGAGGGTCCAGCTGTGTGACAAGCAAAGGAGCTACAAATATTCTTTTCAAGAAGGTCAGAGAGACTTAAAGAAATACCTCTTTAAGGAAGAAGATGCTAAGCTCATTCCTTGTGAGGAATCAGGCACTTATGGGTGCCCTAAACGCTTTGTGGTATGGGAGTGAGCAAGCCCGGGGACACGCTGAACTCTATTACAGCCACCAGCGCTCCCCAGTAACGTGGTTAGGAGCAGACATCTGAGCAGCCATGTCCCTGGCACCAAAACCAAAAAAAAAGTGTTGACAGAGCAAGGCCAGGTCTGCTCTCAGCCCAGCGGGGCTCTCGCCAGTCCCCTGGGGCCGCACTCTGAGCCCGCACCTCCAGCATCACAGGGCATCTTTGCCATCGCATCCACAATCTGGGAAACTGGAAGGGAGGAGAGGGGTTGCGCAGGCCAGTCCCCAAATACCCAGGTTTGGGTTTCCAGGCTCATTACCCCAGCGATATGGTGGACTTGATATGGTTTATGGTTGGACTTGATGATCTTACAGGTCTTTTCCAACCTTAGTGATTCTGTGATATTGACCTTCCTGACTCTTTTGAGAAGGATGATTGCTCTCCCAAGGTGTCAGAGCAGCACCGGGAGAGCCTGCAGGCACGCAGGAGCTGCAGAGCATGCAACCCTGTGCATGGGCTGCAAAACACATCCAGCCTCCCGCATCCAAAGGCGCAGCAACGAGTCCTCAAGCAAACACATGTGCAAGGCAGGTCTAAGGATGGCAGACGTGATTCCTCTCACCTGCTGCAAGACAGGAGCCAGGGGCTGGAGTCCAGGCACAAATTGCATCAACCCTGGATAGGAAGCGCAGGAGAAACGTGTTCAATGACTGGGAAAGGGGCCAAGGGAGCCGGTGTATGGCAGGAACAAGGGCTGGCCGGGACGGGCATTGCAGTGCAAACCCTCAGCAGCTTCACTAGCGTGGAGAGGCAGAAGGAAAAACAGCTGGCCATTTACAAGCTCTCCTACCCCATTAGCCAAGGATCTTTATAGGATCTCACATTGCAATGAGGCAACAAATCCTTACATGTGCAGGTAAAAGCAGAAAATATTTCTAAGTGCCATTCCCCTGACTGGAAGGAATGAAGTAAACAGATTTCCAGATTACAGCTCAGGCACCACATCAAAAATACCTCCAACCTGACTCCTCACTGGCACAATGCTTTGTCATTTAAGCCACAAAAATTAGACAGAGCACTTGCTGCAGCAGCCCATCTGGATCTGCAAGCTGAGGGAGACCCCACCAGCACTGCATTAGTGGCAGCTGGATTGCTTTAATATGGGATTTTTATATGAGTCATGCGTCCTTTCTCAAACTCTCCTTCAACAAATAAATGAAAGCAACTTTTCATGCAGCCACAACTTTGACACGGGCTGGCAGAGCTTCCCTTTTCGCATCTTCCCTGTATTGCGGCTTTTCGGCACGAGCCGGTACCTATTGATGCCGTCTGGGCTGGCTGCATAAAGACGGGAAGGGGCTGTTTGGCATCAACCTGGCTCTGCCCTCATTCCCAACTGATAAGCCTCATCCAAGCACGCATCCTCTCTGGACCAACTCGATGCAAGAGCTTGCAGACACAGAGCCAGGTCTCAAGACTGTCTGCCAACTGGGCTGAGCAAGCCTGGCACACCCCACCTGGAGCAGAGGCCATAGGCTGCCGATGAGAGTAATAACAGAGAGGAGTGCTCAGTTGCAGCATCGCAGGAGCACCCACAGACCCCTGTCCCTGCCCTGAGGGGCAAATGCAGCGTAAGAGGCAAGAGCCATCCCGAAACGCAGCAAGTTTCAATGCTGGTGAAGGACCTGCGAGCACTGTGGCATGGGAACTGGAAAGAAACACGCACTGGGAAGGGTGGAGCATCCTCCAGCATTGAGTCACAGGTTGCCATGGGCTCCATCAGACTTTTGGGCTTCCTGAGCAGTCCTTTCAGTAAAGACATCATGATCCGAGGCTCTTCCTCCTTGTTTGAAACCCCCTCTCTAGATTAAAGCAGCTCCCAATGCCCATGATCACTAATCACGAACAAGCAAGGTCCTCAATTACTTGTAATATCACATGGAGTAAAGGAGCTGCTGCATTTTAACATTTCACACCTGCGACACTGATTTGTTTAGAGATTGAGCCCCAAAACATCTCAGGGTAAAATGAATCAAAACCAGCTTTTAGATAGGAGAACAGTTTCAGCAAAGCATTGCTCTCGTGGACTTGGTTTTCAAAGAAAGCATTGAGCAATGATTTACAACCTGACATGGTGCGACGCAGCCCTGGAAGTGTCACATACTTATTTAAGGATAAATATTTATCAGCTAGATCAGTAGGAATTTTAGTTTTCTTGGACAAAGAGTCAAAGTCACCCCATCAGACCAAAACCCATTCCTACAGACTGGACATTCCCAACCCCACTGCCTCCTCCAGTTTCAGCTGGTGCAGGAACAGCAACCGCTCTTTTCCCTCTGCAGGTCTGAGCTGGCCCAAACTGGGGAGCACTGGTGACCCCAGAGCCAGAGTCCAGCAGCACCACAGTCCCCTGGGGGGGTTCAGGGCAGCTGGCACCCCTTACCATTAGCACATCGCAGGGCTCTGTCCAGCCAGACCAGGGCTGGTTTCCAGGAATAGGCTAAACAATTCTATTTCCCCTGTTGTGGAAAATCACGCCTGCTTTCAGGTGGAACAGGAAAGCAGGAGACACCTCTCCCAGCTTCATCCCTCCCCACCCTCTCCCCTGTTCAGCACCCGAACCATGGGGGCTGACCGTCCCATCCCCAAGAGATGCTTCTTAAATAGAAGGTCCCCTGATCGTGGGGGAGAGGTGATTCACAGCAGCTCTAGCTGCTCCAGAGATAAAACCAGGAAAATAAGGAGGGAAGGGTGAAAGTTTGCCAACCGATAAAGCAAACAGCAGGGCAGATCAAATGCACCAGTGCTAGGGCAGCACACCCCAGGAACGGGAAAGGAGGGAGCAGAAGTCGGGGAGGGGAATAAGCACAGCAGCTTCCGAGCGCCCAGCCCTCACAAAGCCAAGTTCAGACCTGGAAGAGAAAGGTCCCACGTGTTGGATGAGGCCAACCATAGTATTCAGGCTCCTCCACAGATCCTGTTACCTCTATCACATAAACATGGCAATATTCTTGTTCACTCCATCCTCTGAGGAGCTGGCACTTCAAACAAGTTGTATTTAATCATTTGATTGACATCCCCTGTGCCTCAAACAGAGGGCACCACCACAGACCACCACCTCCCTGCCCGACCCGCATATATAGCGGGGAAAAGAGCTAACCGCGCAGGCAGGTGCTTTGCAAGGGATGCCTCTCCTCCCGGCAAGGATCCCCTGCCCGCAGACACTGCATTTGCTCCACAGGCTTTCGTCAAAGCAAGCAGCACTGCCTGGGACCATGCCTCCGAGTCTGCAAACCATGAAGAGCAAAAACCATATCCCAATGCATTAGGCTTGAATGGCAAGCTAAAAAAAAAAAATAGGCATCTCCTGGAGTGGGGAGACCACCGTGCCTGCAGCGAGCAAGCTGCAGAGCGCCTCATTTCCTGAGCAGTGCCACAGGAGGATGTTAGTCATGAACAAGAAGCGACGGCGGTCGCCGAACCCACGCCTCGTGGGCCAGAAAGCTTGGGTAAGATGACAAAAAACAACACGCACTGGATCCACGCAATGGAAGTTGTGTTGGTTTTCTTTCACTCAGAAGCTGCTGCATGTGTTTATGATTTGTTTAAGGAAAAAGACAGCTGTAAGATGTTAAACTGGATTATCACAATAGCAGCTTATGTGCTAGTATAGTGCTGTATTAACAACCAGAATTTAAAATTCTGGTACCACTGCCTGTCTGCACTACCTAAAACATGGCCCCTTGATTACTGCCAATCCGGTTACACTGCACCCAGAACAGCACTGAGCCATTTGACTCTTATTCTCCTAGAAAAACCTGCAAGACACCAGGTTTTCCCAACTTACCATCCCCACCACTTCACTGCATGCTCCAAAAACACATGCAGACCTTCTTCCAGACCTAGCCCAGCAGCCGAAGATACAACACCTCATCAGTTTAGCTGATGCAAGGCTTGACATAAGAACTTTTCAGCTCTCGGGCACAGCTGGGTTAGCCTAAAACCTTCCCAGTAGCAGCCTACACCAGGCTGCAATCCCAGCAAGCAGCTCTGCTGAGATGGAGAGCCAAGGAAAGAGGCAGTCTGAGTGACAGACAGGTTCATGTGATGAGTTTCAGTCACTACAGCTTTTTCCAGAGTACCTGCGTCGTTACGCCCAAGGGCACTGCAACAACCGCAGAGGTGGAGATGGTCAACACCGCTGCAGCTGAGGGGTTTGGTCTGTGCATGTTTGCCCCTAAACGCTCCCGTTTGTCAGAACTGGTCTGTAGACACAGCAGACACGTGTGGCATGTTCACACTTGCACATCAGCCAAGCAGTCACTACAGGCTCCTTCCCACTGCGGATCAAAGCATGCAATGCCGATTGCACTGCAGCTGGCTTGGCACCAGCGTGGAAACCCAGTTTTACCTCACTCTTGTGATTGAGGGGCTGAAGTGGACGCTGGAAGAGGATCATTCAGCTTGGAAGTTACCAGGGAAATAGATGCACAAGTGCCAGTTCACGGGAAGGATTCAGCCCCATCCAACTTCCCCTCTGACTCACCGAAGCAGCCTGCAAGGCGTTCTGCCCTGATTCAGGGGAAGAACCTGCACCTCGGGCACGTCCAACCGGCCTCTTCCTGAGACGCCCCGAGCTCCCGTCCCTGCAAAGCTACGGCAGGTCTGCTTACGGAGCGGCAAGAGGAGGCTCCCTGCTTGCTTCTCTGGGAGACGCTGCTTAAGGCAGGCCAGCTACCAGCCAGCATCATCCCTGCCCCAAGTATTCATTAGCTCAGGAGAAAAAGGAGGGACAAAGTACAGAAAAGAGTTAGTCCCACTAAGAAGTTTTGTTGGCTGTTTTTTTATGATTTACTGCAGGCTGGGGAAGTGGAGAAGTCATGCTCAGCCTGATCCTCGACTGCGAGACATCCTGTTTGACTGTCCGAAGGCATTCAAGAGCTGCAGAATAAAGGTAGCTATGGGAAGCTATCAACCAAAAAAAGTCAGAGAAAAGAAAAAAAAAATCAAAGTCTGGAGCTACCAAAGGCACCTCATGACAAACTGAGGCCACTGCAGGGCTGTTTCTGCCGCGCTGTAAGCAGCAGAGCTTTGTTTGCTTTTCAGATGGATGCGGTGAACAAACACATGTTTACCAGCACAGCCTCTCTCCCTGCGGCACTGCAGCCGGCACTTATTTTGCCCGCTATGGTTTTATGGAAATTTAAAGATGACAACCTCCACGTGCAGGGTCTGTGTCCTCAGCCAGAGGATGCAGAAGCAGCATCGCCCGATCAGGCACTTGCTTACCCTGGGCTCCTGGATGGCAATCCAGCAGGATCACAGAGCTGGCCGAGCATGAAGCATTTCCAACTGCAGAACCGGCTCCTAAATTAAATCTACTCCAGCTGCACTGTGCAGTATTTGACATTAAGGTGCTGTAACCCTAACCCATTCACAAATTATCAGCAGCAGATGTCTCTGCCTTTCCTACCCCTTCGGCTTGTAATTTTAGCTACAGACAGGAGTAGCACGTAATAGCTATTGCCTTCTTCCACATTTTCACTTCTTATCTAGAAGAGTTATTTCTCCAAGCTAATGTTTCCAATGGAAACTCTGCCTTTAGCTTAGTCAACATGATTTCCATGCTGATATCACTGTTGCTCTGCCTGTACCGTTGTGCCTCCAAGTAACACCACCAATTTGCACCCAGCTAATTGCAGGGCACAGCAAGGACAGGTCAAAGGGAATATTCTGCTCGAACAAATTCAGAATGGCAATTATTTCCACAGATGCTTCCCCATGACACTTAGTGTCACCTGAACCCTTCCTAGATTTTGATCATCCCCTCCTCTCACTCCAAATTGCTTGTGTGCTTTGTCTCTGCCTTTGTTTCCCAATTACTAATTCCAGGATAAGAGCAGCCAAGGAATCCTTTCTCTCATATTCCAGAGAATTCAGGAAAGGCCAACAGAAAGGAGCTGTCCCTGCATGTGGCAAATACCACACTCCTTAAAAGCTTCTCCCTTATTTCGTAATATATGCAAACAGGTTCTTGCTAAGAATGCAAATCGCTCTATCAGTCTCCACCAGAGAGAGAAATTGCACTAAGAATACACAACCCCCAGGGACAACCCAACAACTTTAATACCGAAAATCTCATTTATCATATCAAGCATATATGGGGTTTTTTTGCTAGTGACAGAGGAAAAACTTCAGCTGATTAAGCTGCAGAATACTACTACAGTCTGCATAGAAATAATGATCTGCTGAAGACATGCAGATTTCAGAGAGGAACTGAAGCTTGGCTGAAGAGGAGAATTTGAACCTTCATCCCCTGACTTGGAAAGCAAGTGCCAGGAGCTGAACATCCACTCTTCAGCAGAAGCAACTCCTGGATGGTTTCAGGCAAGGGTGGGAGGGCTGGGAGAGCCACACGAGCTCCCTTTTAATGCCACAACTAAATCCATACAACCAGGTAGATATTACAACACAGACACTCCCAGACTTGCTCGAAATAAGTGCATTAAACCAGGCAAGCCACTCCAGTGGCACTCAGATATCAAGACTAGGCTACAGAAGAACAGCTCCTCTTTGCAAGGCACCGACCCAGAGCTCTGCAGGAAGAGTCCAGAATTCAAGGTCTTGGGATTCACAAAGTCGTAACGTATGTGGAAAAGATAGGGCCCTTCTGAGGCTGCCGATCTGCTCCAGTGGCCTTTGAAATAATAAACTAATTTACTAAGATTCCAGGAGATAGAGGACAACATCTGAGGTCATTCCCAGAGGTAGAGACCTGGCAGCTTTGGTCAACCTGTGCTGGAAGCAGATCCTGTTAGATGTTTTCCTGCAAGATGTCCTAAACACTCAGCTATATACTCACAGAGCTACCCTGTGGCAAGCAAAACCCTCTCAGAAAGAGGACAAATAACTTTTAAAGCCCCTTGCATCTATCTAGGCTTGTTAAGCTGCTCCAATTACAGATTTTCTACCCAGCTGCATTATCTCCTAAATAGTTGTAAGACTCTTCATTTATTAGGGTGGGGAAAGACACTGACATGGAGAAAGCCGCATTCAGAGAAGCAGCAAGTGACAGAATAGTTGATTTGTGATGGATTAGTCACCCTAAATCAACACCAGAGAAGCACAAGCCTTGACCAGCCCTTGTTACAAGACCTAGATAAACACAGCAGGCTTCTTCACTCGTTTCAGAGATCCAGCTTCACCACTGAGCACATTTCCCAGGAACTGGGCATTTCAGCAGACAGTAAGTGGCATTACAAGAGTCTTATTATTAAGGAGAAAAAAATTAGCTCCCAATATACAGCATTAACAGGACTGAAAGCCTCATCGCTGCGTTCAAGCAGGATGTTACAATATGACCATGGGAGCTGCCAGCTTTTGGCTAAGATGGAACCAAAAAAAATAAGTGTATCCCTGGACCTGCTTGCACTGAAGAGCAAGGCTGGGGCATCACAGTGGGATATTTCCCATTTATGGGAGCAAAAAAAACCTGAGTCATGTCATCTCTGAGGCAACCCCACAGCCAGGAATATTTGCATGCATGCAGATACAAGAGGGTAAGAGCTACAAGTGAACATTCCCAGGACCAGACTAACTCCCACCAGCTCCTCAGAAAGGATCTCTGCCTTGCACACAAGCTCCTGAAGCTCAGCTTGTCATAGCTATGTCTTCTTGTTCATTACTTATATTAATTCTTTGCTTCCTTGTCCCCCACCTTTCATCATGCTGAAGTCCAGCCCATTCACTCTCTCAAGCATTCCCAAACTTCAGTTACCTTAAGAGCCATGAGTGGAGCAATGATTTCTTGGCAGATCTCTATCAGCCAATTAAAGGACAACTAGAAACACAGCAACCACAGGTTAAAAGAGACAAAAGCACCAAGCCAGAAGGGGGAAAAAAGAGAGCAAGAAGAAAACCAGAAATCAGATAAAACAAAGAGGACATCCCCATATTCTCTCACCAAGAAGATGAAAGATAAAACAAACCCAGTGACCATTAAACCTTTGCATTAATTACTATTTTTCCTTGAAGTGATGTTTTGGTCAGAATTACAGCCTATTGCTGCAGATCAGGGACCCTAAGGAAGGAATCAGACCCACAAGCCAAGCTCTGCTGAGCTCCTGGTCCTCCCCAGCCAGCCAGGCTGCTCTCCCAGACCAGGACGGCCGTTTACCTGCAGTGGGTGCCCAGGAGCGTGACTAGAAGGAGCTGGCTCCCAGGTCTCTGCTTCTCTTGCCTGTCTGGATGAGCCGACGGGTAAATTCAGAGCTAAGCACAGCCATGGCACGTGACGCCAAGGCAGAGTCATGCCCTGCCCTCAACAGGCAGTTCCTTCTCCAGCAATTTTACTGCTACTTAAGGAAGTGAGTGGGTGAGCAGGGTTAAAATTGTTCCCCTCTGCTAAGAAATCTGTAGGTAATTCTGCTTTTCTCCTTCCCAGAGATGAGCTGTAGCAATCCCATTCCCCCCCCCCCATCAGCCATTTTCAGTTCAACTCACCCTGGAGCAGAAAGCACTCTGACCAGGTATGTCTGGGCTGCAGAAAGAAACAGAAGTTACATTTTCTGTGCTTCCAACTGCAGTGTCTGTGAGCAGAGCAGTCTGCTAAGCACTGCCCCGACCTGCCAAAAATTAAGCATCACCCCTCCTTTGAGTAGGTCTACACATTACCCATGTATTTCGGCATCCAGTGTTGTCGGTGCATCACCTCAGATCCCACCTCACCCTTTTCCCAGCTAAGTTTTTGTAGCTAAGATCACACAGCCATGGTCACAGACATTTTGCCACAACATACTTCACTGGATTGAAATTCTATCATCCATGACAAGTAAAATAAACAGAAGGAAGTGTTTCTTGCAGTGCAGTAGCCTTGTGCACATGCAATGGTCCTGGTACAGACATAGGGTCTCCTACCCTGCTATGGTGAGTGATGGTTTATATTTCAAGAGCATCAGGCAGCCCAACCACCCTAGTTTTTGCACCCTCTCCCAGTGATGTGCAGCATCAACAAGGAGGACAGTGTGGGAGGCCACCCAGGGCAGCAGCCAGAGCACAGAAAAACAGGTTTCTCCTCTGTCCAACACTGACCAGACCACAGGATTACTCGAATGTCTGAGCACGAAGCAGAGACGCTCAGAAAACAATCGCCTCTCCTTCAAGCGTGCCAGCAAGAGCACAACTTGAAACTCCAGTTGTCAGGCACAGACAGGTACGAGAGCTGCCTGCACCCAGATGCCAGGACAAAAGGGTAGAGGAAAGCAACATGCCGGGACTGCTGGGTTGAGAAGGGCTCTCCCCCTTAGGGAATAGTCCCCAGAATAGAGTTAAGTTCAGGATTGGGAACTAGTCAGCACCATCTCCACATTCAGTGTAAGCCAGGCTACGGAAATAAAAATGTCTTTACCTGGTGAAAACAGCACCAAGCTAAAAAGCGTCCTGTCTAAGAGGGCACAAGGGCTGTGGAGATGAGGATCGATGAAAGAGAAGTGTGTCTCAGACCATGTTTCCCAGGGCATCGCGTTTAAGCTCTACACATGGCAGCCGGTACTCACCATCCCTCTGCAGGCACAAAGGTGAGCCAACACTTGCAGGTCTGATCAAGGACACTGCATGTTCCACAAAACTAAGCAAATCTAAATATAGACCACACTTGTATCTTATCTGCGTTCTGTTAAACAGGTGTATTTATGGAGCTGTGAGTGCCTATTTATAAGGAACCCTCCATGTCAGCACTATCCACATCCCTGCAGAAAGGGAGAGAAGTGAAGCCTTTACAGACTTGATGTGACACACAGCTCCCAAAGCCCCATCCCTCACCTGGCAGCGGGTGACAGATGGCACAGGACACCAGCCTGCCCAACAGGCAAGGGATTCATCGCTCCCCCCACCACCGATCGCCTCGCCCATCGCACCAGCCGATTGTGGGAGGCTTCTTGCCCAAGCAAGTTGGAGGAGTGGGAGCACTAATAAAGCAGGAGGTGTTGTGCGTTGCAGCCTGGCATTGAGAAATTAAAATAGCACCTACGCGAGCCGGGCATCCAGCTTGCAGCGGTTGGGACAGAAAGGTCTGTAGCAAAGGAAAGCGCAGGCTTTTGGTGTGCAAACCCTTCGGAAAAGGCACAGACTTTAAGATAGAGAGTAGAAAGGCATCATGTGTTAGGAATACCCTTTAACCTAACTCACCTCATCCAGCACACCACAGTTCCCAGAGGTTTTTGGTGGAAAACTGAACACGCACAGGACTTAAGACAGGAGAGTCACTCACCAGTGTCCCACTGACTGGGAAAATTGAGAGCTCAGAAGTCACGTCAGCAGGTCCCGACACCTTGGGCAGACAGCATGTATTCCTAGCAATGAGGAAACTGCTTTTAGATAAACAGATAAAGGTTCCAGGTACTGTTTTTCATCACTTTTACACCCTGTTTCCATTTATTAGTAGCCAAAAGTCACTTACACATGAGGCTTACACAGATACTGCCGTTAAACACCACAGATAAGAAAATTGTACTCGGGTTGCAGCTGATTCAGCAAACAAAATGAAGGTGGAAGCAGGCGAGAGTGGCACCAGTGACTACCCTGTCACATTGGTCCTTCAGCTGAAGTCACACCGAGGTGTCTCAACTGTAAGAGGAGACCCATTCCTCAGCCATCACATCTGCTTCTTCAGGTGACTGCTGAGAAGCTCCATCTTAAAGCCTTTGAGAGTCTCAGACCTTCCTTATCTCCCTGGACTTTTGCTCCCCGTGTCATTTATGTTCCTCACACCCTGGTTTAACCATCCGTCCCTCTGCCAAGCCCAGGGGCCCAAGCTGTCCTCATGGGCTGTCAGCCAAACACTGGAACACAGGTCTTGTTCAAAAGGGTATTTTTCATTTTTAGAGTAGAACAGTTCAACTGGAAGGGACCTACAATGATCAGCTACTCCAACTCCATTTTCACCTGGTTCTTCAGTTGTCCTCCTCCACAGTGGGTACAACTTCAGAGACAAAATTTAACACAAACAGCCCAAATCAGAGGGATGCTTTCCACAATCGCTGCATTAACACTCAGCAGTAAATCATACATCAATATATTTATTTTAAGAAGCAGTTCCATTTGCATTTCCCTCATTTTGGGTTATATTTTAATCCCCACCTTTGCAAAATGTTCTAAATTAATGCCACTGCCTCTCACCCCCACCACAGGGTGTTGCAGATAGCAGGGGTGCCCACATGCAGGGACAAGCACCCCGTGTTTGCCATCGCACTGGAGGGGACAACAAAGAGGGTATCTGGAAAACTGCAATGCAGAAGCTGTCACCTCCGGGTCTCCCAAAATACGCTCTCGCGTGAGGGGGAAGAAAACCATCAACAGAAACCAGATGCTCTGCGCCCGCCCTCCGTGGGCTGCGAGACAAGCAGCCGTCTGTCGCAACAACTTTCACCCGCTGCCTGAAAACGTGGCGGTTGTTTTGCCCCCCAATCTTTCTGCCTCGGTGATGCATGGTGAGTGTGAGCCGTTTCACACGAGTTATGCAAGCCCCAGAGAGCAGAGCGCCGAATCGCTCCGCTGCCACCTCTTACCCAAGAGACATAACCAGGAGGTTACCCAAAGGGGGAACCACCCGCCTTGTAGCTATGGTTAGGAAAGAGTTGGCGGCAAGCAGAGCCACTTCTGCAGGAGCTGGGGCAGACACCGTCCGGATCACAGGTTCCCAGCATCTCCGGCAGTGAGGAGGAACCGTGATGCAGACAGGTCTCCACCCAGGGCTGCTGCACCCAGCTCTGGGAGAGGCCAGTCCTGCAGGATGGGACAATGCCCAGCACCTAGACACATCTCCACCAACGTGATAGCGTTATTTAGATGTCACCTGCATTTATTCACTTGCCATCTGCATCATATTCAAATAAGGAAGGGTACCACGTAAAACCCACTGACCACAAGACAATTCCAAAACAGGACCACATACATAACACCTCCTACCACAGAAGTGGGATTTAATTCCTCCCACACAACACGGGTTTAGGAAAGTCCCCTGCAGCAGTGTCCAATGCCCACCCACAAAACAGCCCCCACGCCCGCTGCGGCCGTGCATCTCTTCTCCAGCCGCAGCATCAGCTGATTGCCTTTGTCTGTGGCCATAATTGGACCGAGGAGGTTCACGCCAGAGCGACCAGACCTTACCCTGCACCCCAGATGCACGTCCCCTTCCTCTCGTAGCTTATGTGCTGCCACGGACTCACACTCCCTTGCACAGGTAGAGAAAGATGTGCCACAGCTTGGCTGACAGCTTCCACCCTCTCGCCTCCACATTCAGACATCGCATGGGAGAGACAGACCCACTTAAAACTGCCTTTAACTCCGATTATCCCTCTCCCAGTGACGTGACACTTCAGCATTTCCCCTTCACAAGCCACAAGAAGTTTGGGCCATACTGACTTTGCTTTGGCTCAACAACAGCAGGTTAAAAATTATTCCCGAGTGCACCTCTAGCCACAGAGAGAGAGACAGCCGCTTCTCCACAGTTAGCTATTAAATGGAAAAAGAGGTTAGATTATCCAGTTATTTTGTCTTAAGTACATTGGGATTGGGGAAACAAACATAAGTGAAAAACTGACCCGAGGCAAATTCCTGCCTGATGAAAAACCTAGTTTTGTGCTTCATGCCTTTGTTATTCAAAATCCCGTTGCAAGATCTTACACCTGATCTGTTTACAGACAAGCATGATCTCAGGCAGACATCTGCTAACGCCTCCTGCACCTGACGGGCCTTCCTCACTCTTCTTCCTCGCTCCTCAGGGTACGTGATGCCAAAGGAATGGCTGTCCAAGCTATGCAATGCTAAGACGTGGCTCCCAGAGCCACCCACCCTCAGCCTGGCATTTTTTTTTTGCCCTAGTTCTCAGTTAAGCACGTTTTCACAAGGTCCATGCGGAAGTCACAGCGCAGCCGACAGCTACCAACCCAATCTGATTTGACTCAGTTTTAGCCGGCTGCTTTGGAGAAGGCAGAAGAGGTTTTATTCAAATGAGTAATTACAGCCTTAACTTCCTCCCCCAAAAGCAGACAGGTTAATATTCCTCCCTACTCAGAGCACTAACCCAAAGCAGCCCAGCTCGCTCTTGCTCTCCAGCAGACACAGAGGAAGCACCGACAGGCTCCACAGACTGGAGTGGGATGCTGAGCAGATGTCTGTCTCCCTTCAAGAAGGGATACACGTTGCCCCAGGATCACCGGTGCTCCCTTAACAGAGTCCTCTGAGGAAGATGAGTCACTGCCCGGCTCGTGTGGGAGGAGAGCACGCCACAGACACTGCAAAGCCAGGGCTGGCTTCTCATGAAAACCAGTTTCTGAAGAAATTTTAATGCTGAAGGCTCCAGGCCCAGGCTCAAATAAGGGGGGGAAAAAGAGGAAGGAGCAGCTCAGCCCAGAGAACAGGCACCTCTACCTGCCCTACGCCAGCCACCCGCAACCCCCCAAGTCCCTTGGGGTGCTCATTCCTAGCCTGGGGCACCCTGCTTGGTCTAGAGAGCAAGAAACCCCCCTTCCTCATGTAGGAGGTGCAGGAAGATCCCCGGTACCTTCGTTTTCTTCACGCTGGGAACTTGCAGCTGAAAGATCCTGGCAGTCACATCCGACACGGCCAACGGGATCGCTCAGAGACAGACGAAAAGTCACTGGGGAATGACAAACAAGTGCGATTACTGCCATGCTGGGGTCTCAGCCTGGTATTGGAAATCTCTCCCCCTGCTTCAAAAAAATACTTAACCAGGAGATTAAGTTTAAGATGTATTTTAAAGCTGATCATTAATCAGGCACTTATCTGAGTCAGAGACCAGCCTGTTGATAAAAATTAAGCTGGAAACCCTAAAAAGCCAGTTAAGCACCCCAACAGCACCCAGGTAAATCACCAGCTTCACAGCCCCCCAGAAAGGGTTTGGGGAGCCCCAGAGAGGGACACACAGGGATGGGACATGGGGAGAGGGGACAGGGGTGACTTCCCATGATGGGGGATGAAGGGTGAAGCTCAGGAAGGGGCTGAGGGCTGCAGAGTGGAAAGGGGGGTTCATACCAACATGGGGTACATGACTGGGTCCAGAGCTTCTCCCCATCCTCATGCTGACCCCAGGGGGAATCACCAACCAGCCCAGAAAGGGTTAAGTCAGCCAGAATTGAGGGGGGGACAGAAAGCACCCCCAACACAGACACCTTCACCCCCCAGGACACCCCATAGCTCCGAGCTGAACTCTCATCTCCAGGTCCAGCAAGGGGTGGACAGAGCTGAGACTGGGCAGCACTGGGGGGGGACACCTTGACAACCCCAAAACCAGGAGCCACCCCCACAACTCACAGAGAGGGACAGGGACCACCCCAAACCCTAAGGGGACCCCAGTTTTGACAGGGGAAGCCCTTAACAGCCCTGAGAGCCCCCAGCTGAGGGGATACACATGGACACCCAACTTGGGGGGTGGGCAAACATAGATAGGATCCCCAAACCAGGATGGGGAACACAGGGAACCCCATGCCCACGCAGGACCCCAAACCAGGGAGCACACAGGGCACCAAGGGAGCCCCAAGACCCACACAAGACCCCCAAATCAATGGGGGGACCCAGTGCACCCCCCAATAGCCCCACAGGACCCTCCAACTGTCAGGGAGAAGGTAGAGGGTCCCCAGGGGTGACCCACACCCGTGTCCCCCGGTCCATGGGGGGCAGCGGTGTCCCCCCACGCCCGTGTCCCCCGGTCCACGGGAGCACCGAGGACTTCCCCACCACCACACCTGTGCCACAGCACCCCCCCGGTCGGCACCACCCGTGTCCCGGCGACCACCAGAGCCACTGCCACCCCCGAGACCCAGCCCACAGTGGGTAGCGAGTAGGGGTTTCCCTCAGAAACGGCGTCCCCAGGGGACCCCCCCAACCCGCACCCCGGTACCTGCGCTCCGAGAACCGGCGCCCCCTCCACCCCCCCGGAGCCGCCTTTTGACGGGAACCGGCTGGCTCCGCGCCCCGCCCCTCGTCGGGGCCACGCCTCCTTCAGGACACGCCCTTCCCCTCCCTGCCAATGCCAGCACGGCACCGCCTCGGCACCGCCCCCGCGGGGGCGAGCCCTCGCCGGCACCGCCTACCAGCACCGTATAAGGTTTGTGCTGCCCGAATCCCCGCCCACTAGGGGCGTGGCGAGGGCTGGCGGGAGATTGCACGTGTTCGCCTGCACCGCGGGGGGCTCCCCCGGGGCTGCCGGGCTTGGGGACCCCAACCGCCGCAACCTCGCTGTCCAGCCCGGTCCCCGCCTTCGGCGCAGCCTCTGCCCTTGCTGCCCCGCTCCCGTGGCTTGTGAGGAGCCCTGTGCTCTGCCAGGGGCTTCAGGGATGCTGCTGGGGGCTTTTGGGGTGCTGCTGCCTGGCACTTTTGGGGGCATAACCCCTCCAGAAAGCCCAGTGGGCTCAGGCAGCTTACCGATTTCCTCCTGGCCTGTGGTCAGTCCCTTACTGGGACAGGGCAAACACCACCAATACAATAGTGCCCCCCCCAGCACTCCCAGGCAAACTGTCTCCCTGTAGCATCGGGTTCTGAGCACGTTTGAGTGTTCTCACTACATTTCACCTTCGCTTTGGTGTCTCCTGGAAGTCCAGGGGTTGCAGAGCTCCGTCCCCAGAGCTGGCGGTGGTTCAGAGGCTGCTTCCCTTACAGATTTCTAAGTAACAAGCCACTGTGTACTCGGAGCGCTCGCTGCATGTATCACCCGGCGTACAAACTCCCTCTGGCTTATGCAGCTGCAGTACTTGCTGGGCTCGTCTCCCTCCTCTCCCGTTTTTGGGAGGACACCCAAGAGACCTGCCACTGCACACTGCAAAACCTGAGTCTGATTACAGCCTTGAAAGAGTGCTCCTATTTTTCTATTGCTTAGATCAGATTAAGGGCAGAGGGAGAGCTGATTCATCCTCTGCCTCCGGACTAGAGACAACAGCATCTGCGAGGGCCTCGGCGCAGCTCCAAGTGCTGGAGACGTGTACGACCGAGAGGGTGGGCAGGTTCCCGGCAGAGTCATGGCTGTTTGCAGCCTCCAGGCTGCTCCGGTCGGCCCCACAGCCACCCTTGGCATGCGCAGAGCCCAGGGCTTGACGTCCCGAGCGTGAAACGAGCCTGCGCGAAGCCCTCCCAGGTCTGGAGGCCGAGGGCCCGCAGGACACCTGGGTTCGGCTGCTCCTGCGGGACCGGGTGGTATGTGGGACAACGCAACCAGCCGGGTCACAAGTACTGACCTTGACCACCCAAAATTCCATTACCAGTGACGTGAGTCAAACTCGGAGCGCGGGGGTTTGGGCTGAGCCGGTTCGGTGAGTGTCGCAGCCCCAACCCAAAGCTGCTCCATCGCCCGGGCACGTTACACCCCCAGTCTGAAAAACTCGGGGTGTTTGGCAGTTTTTCCCTTTCCATCCTCAAAAACCCATCCGGCGTGCGGCCATCAGCAATAACTGAATAAAACAGCAAGAAATACTTTGAGAAAGCCCCTGCGTGATGCTCCCAGGGTTTATTAAGTGTCCCCTAAACCCAAAATCCCCAGAGAAAATGAGCCCCCGACGCACACGAGCGAGGCAGACGGCAATCACCGCCCCTCAGCTGCAATCACCGAGTTCAACACCTCTAATTTGCGTGGGGAAAGCGTTTCGCTAACTGTTTTCAAATTGTTTTAATGAGGCCAACGACAGAAAACAACGTCTGGGAAAAAATGGGAGTTCATTAGAGACGATTTAGTGGCGCAGAATTTTTTCGGGAGGGCGGGGAGTGGGCTGCGGATGGGGCTGGGGTGATTTTGCACGGGAGAGGCTGCACATACCCATCCCACCACTGTTGCTTTTCACCATCGCAGCCGTTTAAATGTTAAAATATGTCCCAAGCCTTGGCGCAGTGGATGCCCCACTGACCTCGCCTTGCCTGGACCGGTGCGACGTGCTCCTCAACTCCATAAAAAATTGCTCTGCCGCCAAACCCACCTTTTCCCGCAGCCGCGGCTGGGTTTGTGCCCCAAGCTATGGGGAAGGCTTGCAGCTGATGAGAGGTTTAATTTGCTCCCTCTATCGTGACCTGTGGTGGTTAGAGATGTTTTCCAGCAGCTCTCCTGCTGCTTTTCCCCACCTCGATCCGCCTCGCCTGAGGGAATCGGGGCCAGATCCTGGGGCCGCTCTGCTCACCATCGCATCCCCATGACTTGCACATCCTCGTGCACGTGGGCTGCAAAATCCCTCCCACGCCGGGGCCAGGGGACGCACAGAGATGCAGGAGGATTTAATTCTTGCACGATGCGTGGGGTGGGAACGGCGACCAAGAGCTTTGACCATGAACCAGCGTCTTTTTGCTGCTCCAACCTGGGAAAAGGGGACGCTCGGCTCCGTGGATCTCGGCTGGGGATCGGCAGGGCTGGGGGAGGATGATGATGGTTCAACGGGCGGGGTGGGATGTTGAGTGGGAGGAATCGAAGCCCTCCCCAGCCATGGGCACAGCCAAGTCACGTCACCTCCCCAAATAACCCTGACGGACACACGGACAAGGGCAAAAAGCGCCAACACAATTGGATTGGAAACCACTCCGCAGCTGATGGCTTCACCAAAGGGGCTTCACCAAAGGGGCTCCGCCACGGCGGCAGCTCCCCGGGGTGCAGCGATGCCCCATCCCGCTCCCCGCCGGGCGCGGGGACGGAGCTGGCTCTCCCGGGGGGGTGACTCACGCGCTTGCTCCATCCCCCGGTGAGCAAAGGTTTCTCAGGAAGCGGTTGCAAAATCCCTCCAGCGTGGAGATGCGCCGGGTGGGTTGCGGCTCGTCCCCCCCTTTTCCGCCCATCCCCGCTGGCTTTGGGGTGAGAATGGGTTTAAAAGGGGAAGAAAAGCGATTAAGCCCGGGACACAACATGGCAAGAGGGGCTGAAGAGGGGCTGCTGTGGGGTTTTGCACTGTTGTCTTTGGGGGCAGCTTCTCCCCTTCCCCCTGGGATTCTCTGCTGTCTAATATAGGGTTGAGCTCACCCCGCAGCCCGTCCCCGGGGGGCTCGGTGCTGGTTTCCCCTTCCCCATCCCTTCTCAGCGTGCCGTTTGCAGCATCTGTCCATGCAGATGTCCATCCGCATGGGTCGATACTGCACCCAGCACCTTCCTCAGGCGTGCAACAACCATCTCGGGGGCGATGGGAAATGCACAGCCCGCAATTAGGCAATTAGGAGGTGGCAATTAGCACGGTGCGGGGGGGGAAGGTGAGCCGGGAAGCCTCCCTCTCCCTGGCATTTTGCTCCTGGGAAGGAGAGAATAAATGATCCATAAAGTTTCCATCGGCGACGCACGGGAGAGCAGCTCCGACGGCTGCGGTGTGCGGGAGACGCAGCCTCCGGAGCACGTGAGGCCAGTGGGAATATTTAATTTTGCTGTAAACTTTATTTTGATGGTTTGGGCGATTATGAGGGGAAGGAATTCAGTTTTCCACTAAGCTTTCACGTTTATTGCGGCGGAAAAGAAATCCACCAGCGTTTGCACAGGAGCGAGTTTATTAAATAAATGTCAACCCAAATGAGGCGTTTTTGCTTGCTCCTGTCCTCGAGCTGTTGGGACTGGGAGTGGTGGGAGGGAAGAGCTGGTTGGACTATTTTTTCCCCAAAATTTAGCTGTTTAGAAACACCTGAGATGCTGCGTCACATCGGGGCGGGGTTGTAGGGTGCTGGGGGCGATGCTGGGCTGAACCGGCTGCTGCACCAGGGCCTTTGAGCTGTAAAACTGGGGGAAAAAATGAAATAAAAACATCAGGAGAGTTGGGGAGGGGATAATAAAGGAGACGGGGCAACGATTGGGCGCCCGGCGCTGCCGACACACAGGCAGAGATCCCGCAGGGCTGTTTTTTGGGGGAACTGGGCTTTTTCCGTAGTTTTTTCTCATGGCGGGGGCGTCCCCGGGGTGCAGAGCTCAGGATCAGGGTGCTGAGGACCCCCGGACTGACACCCCCAGGCTGCGACGGGGGAGAATGAGGTGACGTCTGGTGAGACTGCGGCAAAGGAGGGAGCGCGCCGGGCTTGCACGGCCTCGCACAGGTGTGCACGGCCTCGCATGTTTGGCACGAGCACACGTGGTCTTGAGCAGCCTCGTACCAGCACACACAGCCTCATATTGCTGTGCCACCTCGCACAAGCACACGTGAGCGTCCACAAGCATGCACGGCCTCGCACAAGTACACGTGGCTTTGCACAAGCGTGCACAGCCCTGCGCAAGCTCGCACGAGCACACACGGCCTCGCACGGTGTCGTAGAAACATGCACAAGCACATACAGCCTTGCACGGCTTCACACGAGCTCGCACGAGCATGCACAAACATGCGTGGCCCTGCATAGCCTCGCACAAGCACGCGTGGCCTCACACGAGCTTGCATGAGCACGCACAGCCTTGCACAAGCACACACAAGCACGCGTGACCTTGCACGAGCACGCACAATACGCACGGCCTGACACGAGCACATGCAGCTTGCACGAGCGTGCACAAACACGCACAGCCTTGCATGGCCTCACACGGGCATGGACGGCCTCGCATGAGCTTGCACAAGCACGCACGAGAGTACATGGCCTTGCACAAGCACACACGAGCTCGCTCAAGCATGCGCGGCCTCGTATGAGTGTGCACAAGCACACGTGGCCTCGCATGAGCTTGCACGAGCGTGCACAAGCACACAGAGCCTTGCACCAGCATGCACGAGTGCACACGGCCTTGCACAAACAAGCACGGCATCGCATGAGCTTGCACAGGCGCACGCAAGCCTGCATACTGGTATGGGAAAGCTCCGTACTGGGACGGGGGCCCTCATAGTGGTGGTGGGAGGGCTCCATACTGGGATGGGGGCCCTCATAGTGGTGTGGTAGAGCTCCATACTGGGATGGGGGCCCTCATAGTGGTATGGTGGGGCTCCATACTGGGATGGGGGCCCTCATAGTGGTGGTGGTGGGGCTCCATACTGGGATGGGGGCCCTCATAGTGGTATGGTAGAGCTCCATACTGGGATGGGGGCCCTCATAGTGGTGTGGTAGAGCTCCATACTGGGACGAGGGCCCTCATAGTGGTATGGTAGAGCTCCATACTGGGATGGGGACCCTCATATTGGTATGGTAGAGCTCCATACTGGGATGGGGGCCCTCATAGTGGTATGGTAGAGCTCCATACTGGGATGGGGGTCCTCATAGTGGTATGGTAGAGCTCCATACTGGGATGGGGGCCCTCATAGTGGTGGTGGTAGAGCTCCATACTGGGATGGGGGCCCTCATAGTGGTATGGTGGGGCTCCATACTGGGATGGGGGCCCTCATAGTGGTGGTGGTGGGGCTCCATACTGGGATGGGGGCCCTCATAGTGGTATGGTAGAGCTCCATACTGGGATGGGGACCCTCATAGTGGTATGGTAGAGCTCCATACTGGGATGGGGGCCCTCATAGTGGTATGGTAGAGCTCCATACTGGGATGGGGGCCCTCATATTGGTATGGTAGAGCTCCATACTGGGATGGGGGCCCTCATAGTGGTATGGTGGGGCTCCATACTGGGATGGGGGCCCTCATAGTGGCGTGGAAGTGGTCATACTGGGATGGGGGTCTTCACACTGGGGTGTCGGGGTTCCATACTAGATCAGGTGCCCTCACACTGGTGGGGGCGGGTCCATATTGGGACGGAGGCCCTCATACTGGTGCGTGAAGGTTCCATATTGGGTCGGGTACCCTCATACTGGTCTGGCAAGGTTCCATACAGGCCCTGTCAAGCCCACACTGGTTCCGCCCGCCGCGCATGCGCGCTCTGCTCCGGCGCCCAGTCCCGTGTGTGCGCATGCGCGGGTAGGGAGGGGCCAATCCCGTAGTGCGCATGCGCACGAGGACACGCCCACCGCAGTTTACTCAGCCCCCGCCCCGTCCGCGGAGACCCCCCGCGTAGCTTCAGCGCATGCGCACCGCCGGACACGCCCCTCAGACGCGCCATAGGGGTGTGGTCGTGGGCATCGCCCCGCTGCAGTCCGGCGCATGCGCACTGAGGGAGAGGCACGCCCAGGCGGGGTTTTTCGTCACTGTGAGGCGGTGCCCCAAAGCCCCGCCCATTCCCCCTCGCGGGTGGGGCGGTGCCGCCGTGACGAAACGCCCCGCCCGGGCGTGTACTGGGCGGGGCGTTAGCAAGGGGGCGGGCTCTGCGGAAACCCGCCCTCTTCATCCCGCCCTGCGCGCTCTGCGCCTGCGCCGGCGGCGGGGGCGGAGGGGTGGAGCGAACGCTGGGCTCCGCCTACCGCCGCCTCGCGGCGTTGTCATAGCGACGGCGGCTGCGCGGGTGGAGGTGAGGCTGCGGTGGCGGGTCTGAGGGGCTGTGCTGGGCCGCGGGCTATGGGGGGGCCTTTGGGGGTGTCCCCTGGCTGGGGGGTGTCCCTGAGGGGGCGTTCCGTTGGGGGGCAGGTCCCGGTGGGGTCGTTTGGGGGGGAGTCTTCATTTGGGAGGGGTGGTGGAGGTTGAGGGGTGGTGGAGGTTGAGGGGTGGTGGAGGTTGAGGGGTGGTATGTCTCTTATTTGGGGGTCCTGAGCGGTGTAGGTCTTGTCTCTGTGGAGGTTGTTGGGTTCTAGGGGGGGTGTCTCTCTTCTGAGGGGCTGGCTGGAGGTGAGCCTCTGTTGAGGTGTCCCTAAGTAGGGTACCTCTTTTTGTAGGGTGCTGGGGGAGTCATCCCTGAGGGGGGAGGCTCTATGTGGTGGGTGCTGGACCCCTCAGGAGGGTGTCCCTGTGTGGGGGTGTTTCTCTAAGGGCTGTTGTTGATGGGTCTCTGAGGAGGAAGGCTGTTCCCTTCATGCCTGTGGTTCAGGGTAGGGTTTCCTTGTTGGCCAGAAGCAGGTTGAAAACCCATTTAATAACCAGGACTGCTCTTGCTGCCTCTGTCATAGGTTATGTGGCTTCTCCCCAGCAGCTGCAATGGGTTCTGTGCTTTCCCTCTCTGTTAATAACGCTGCCTCCAGGCAGAGGAATAAGGCTGAGGATAATGATGATGACTTACTTGATAGCCGAGACCGTGTGGAAGACATTGCCAAGTTTCCGTACGTTGAATTCACGGGTCAGGACAGCATCACCTGTCCCACTTGCCAAGGCACTGGCTGCATTCCCACAGGTGACTGCTCCTCTCAGGCTTAAGTACAAAAAGAAAACGTTGCTTATTTGCACGAGCGACCTTGCATGTATATGGAACCGGTTAACACATTGCTTTTGCTTTCCAGAGCAGGTGAATGAGTTGGTGGCTCTGATACCCTACAGTGACCAACGGCTTCGTCCACAGAGAACGTAAGCATGTAGTAAGAGAGTAGTAACATCTTTTCGAAGAGCAAACAGAGCTCTTTTGTCGCTTACTGCCGCAACTAAACACTTCACTCAGTCTGCAGCCTCTCCTTCATCTAACGGTTTGTTTTCATCCAAGTATGCCAACAAATACAGTTTAAAGTGTAACTTTAAATACTTCCTGTGAAATCCCACTGTGGGGTGAACGTGGAAACAATGATCCTACTCACACGCTTCATCCCCGCGCCCTTTACTGAAGCTTTTAGAAAGAAACTGCCTTACCAACAGCAAAAATACTGTATTGTGAAAACACTATGGGGGCAAAAATGATTCTTTGGTTACTCATTACCAAAAAATAAACTGTTTAAAGGGTGATGGTTTTGAGCAATTTCAGATACCGAAAACGTTAGAGCAGCACTTCCATGTCTCTTCCAGGGAAGAACAAATACGTGTTGTTTGCTGCCTAGCTTGAGTTTCAGATACAAGGTCTCTTGCAGCTGCAGATGCTGTTCTAGGGCAAAGGAGGTGACCCCTTCCCTGCCTCTTCCAGGAAGCTGTATGTCCTGCTGTCGGTGCTGCTCTGCCTGCTGATATCTGGGCTGGTGGTTTTCTTCCTGTTCCCACACTCTGTCCTGGTAGATGACGATGGTATTAAAGTGGTTCAGATTTGGTTCGACAAGAAGAACTCGGTTGTCATTCTTGCCATCACGGTAAAGTTTTTGCGCATCTGTGTTCCTGAGGGAATAAATTCTGTGCTGAGCTGCCAGGAAGGTCACTGCTACTCACGTCTCCCCCCCTCTCTCCATCCAGGCCACCTTACGGATCAGGAACTCCAACTTCTACTCGGTGACGGTGACCAGCCTGACCAGTCAGGTGCAGTACATGAACACCGTGGTGGGAACCCAGCAGATCACCAACGTCTCCAGCATCCAGCCACTGAGTGACAAACTGGTATTCATCTTTTATTGCACTTATAAGCATCACCAAATCAAGTATGAAACCTGTGCACCACTGCGAGTTAACTTGATGGTGGTGTGTCTATACCTTAAAGCTTTGCTTGGTAAAATAGTCTCATGGCTAGAGTAGCCTGTGCTTTATGCACACCAGCCAAAAGGCAGCAGAAGGTAGGAAAGACTCTAAAAGGGGTGGATTTAAACAAGTACTCAAGCTGCATGTGAATGTATTTTTCTTTTATCTTTTACAGGTGAATTTCACTGTGAAGGCAGAGCTGGGTGGACCCTTTTCCTATGTGTAGTAAGGATTTACTTACTCTCTGTATACAGCTGGGGAAGAGGGCGGGTGTAAGCTGCTTTAATTAGAATTTGCTCTGGAAATGACTTGTTTTCTGTTAACATCCTGGAAAGTAACTGTTTGCTGGAAATGACTTGAAAGGCCACTTTGTCGGTATGTTGTGACATGGTTTTTGGACTGTGTCTCGAGTTGACTTAGCACCAAAGGGGAAAACATCATCAGAAGATACCGAGAAACGCAAGCGTCTCTGCAACCCTGCTTAGCCTGTGCTGACCTGTTTCTTTGTTTTGGTCTCTTCCAGTTTCTTTTGCACGTTTCCCAAGGTGAAGGTACATAACATAGTGATCTTCATGAGGTAGGTGGTTCTCCGCTCGGCTCCTGACTCAAAAGGGAATTGCTGCCACAGCAAATCTAGGGTACACGAAGAAAATCCCGCTTGGCAAGCACCCCAGCCTGGTTCACTGTGTCAGCTTTTAATCCAGGCCAGTTGCCACAGCTGGGTGAAATGTAAGATAGAGAGGAGAAGACACCAGATTAGCTCCATGCCGAGCTTTCACGTGAGGGGTGGTGTGCTCCAAGGGCCGCACTCGCTAGCTCTGCATATCCATGCCCGCTGCAGTGAGCGATCGTGACCAAAAATCTGAGAGGCTCTGCAGCTTTCAAGGGGGAAGAGGAGTTATGTGATGAGTGTAAAACTTGCTGGTTTTTTTTTAATTTTGATAGCGGAATTGCTGGCGCAGGTCCTGTCCCCACTAAAGTACTCTTCCCCCCCCCGCCCCCCCCCTCCCAGGACATCGGTGAAGCTCTCATACATCGGCCACGTGACGCAGAGCGCTTTGGAAACCTACCACTACGTGGATTGTAGTACCAACTACACGGCTGCCCCGGAACCCCTGCCTCTGCCGTTCCCCTCGACACGAGGCGCAGCCAAGATCAAGCCCTGAGGATGCAGCTGATGCTTTCTGTGGACGGATGGTTGTACGGATAGATTTCTAAAAGGGACCAGGAATTTTCAAATGGAAGCAGAGGGACCGCGAGTGACTTTAGTGGGAGATGTTTGAAAGCTCTGGGTCCCTTTCGCGCTCTTCCACGTGCAGCTGGGCTGCACTGCTGGCCTGACCACAAAACCCGCTTGGGGTGTTGCTCGCATGCAAGCACACAGGTCTCTTCCCAAAATCCGGGTCCTGCTGGGCCTGCCTTCCTCTTTGGTTCTGAAGAACTAGTTTTTCATAGGGAAACTGGACTTTAAAGATTTAGAGTTTATTTTTGCAGCTGTTTGAAGCTTAGCACTATGTCGGGTCCTTTCAGGGTAAACTAATTAGTTCTGTGCAATTAATTTATTCCACTTTTGTTCAGTGGCAGCGTGTCACTGGCTTGTTTCAAAGCAGGTCTTGATTAAAAAGGGATAGTCCTTTGTGAGGAACGCACAGATAAGGCTTCCGCCTCTGTAACTTGCACTAGAAGGAGGCAAAGGAATGGAAACCTTTGAAACACGCTTTCTCTATTGTACAGATTTTGTTTGCTGGCAGCTGAGGCCACTTACAGCAACCTGATACCAAAACACCGCAGTTCTTAATGAAGACAGCCTCGTAAGTGCGGCACCGCTGGGGACGCGCAAAGGGTCTGTGTGAATTAGACCTTCCTCCTCCACGCACGGCTCTGAATCTTCCTCTCCCCGCGTTTGGCAGCTGCGGGGTCTCTGGGGTTTGAAACCAGGGAACTCGTAGCTCAGTGTTGCTTTGTACTTGTGCCTGCCGCAAACAAGTGTGGATTTAAACTGATTTTGTGGGAGTTTGGTGTTTCAAAGGCTTACCTCCCAGGAGCCGGCCCTTCCTGACGGATGTCAACTGCGTTCTTAAAGCAAATAAATGTGAAAGCTCAGCCTGCCGCAGGTCTTGCTGCGGACTTACACTGTTTGCAGCGTGGAGGATTTCATTCTGCTGCTGCCCTTTGTCATTTTTCTGGAACTTGGTTGCTACAGCTGCCCTCGTTGCCTCTCTGCCTGCCCCTTTCTCTGGCTGCCCCTGGGATGCGAGGTTGTGTGCAGGTCTGTGTGTGGAAACAAAGCGTAGGTAGAGGCTGCAAGGGAAATGGATCATGGCAATTTTCAATGAAGGATACTTTATTTTGTGCGCCTGTGAAATAAAAACACACCTAGCTTTTTTTAAGTGATATTTCTGCCTAGCGGGCTTTCTAGAACAGAATTCTACTCATTAAAGCTGAGTGGTGTGTTACTGTGCAGTGTCCTTTCTTTGAAGAAAAACTCTGTCTCTCTCCTGGAGAAATGAAACTTTGTCCTAGAGTTAGTGCTCTGCCTTGTGACCAGCATCATGTCATCTTTTGCCTGTTCTCTTGCTGGTGATTTTTTTTTTTTTGGCGGGGGATGGAATGGGGGCCAAGAAGCTCAGCTGGGGAACAGTGAAGCACCTCCATTCCCATTGGGGGGACTTGGGACCGGTGACCGAAGTCACTGACCCAGCTTCACTGGCTGTCACGCTGCACGGTCCCTGGTGATCTCAATCACGAGCTTCTCACACTACTTTCGTAAATCCCCCCCATTTATGATGAGTTGAACTTTCTTTTTTTAAGGAAGAGGAGGAAATTGCGAACTTTGCTCTTGATCTGTCTTGTTTTCCTGAGCTTCCTCCCTCGCGGTAGCCTGGCTGTGTCGTTGCCTTTACCTGCAGCCCCAGAGATAACCCGTGCTCTCCTGCTCCTCAGGGCCAGGTCTTAAAAGCAGCCTGCTGTGGGGGGGTTGCTTTTAACTGGGGGATTTTGGGGGGGCTCGTGGGGTGCTGGCAGCAGGAACCCTAAACCTGCTGCTTGGCTGAACAGGAGAAGGGCTTTGCCCCAAATTAGTTGTGTGACAGCCGGCAGCGGTGAGCCAGAGCACTAATAGTTAGGGGTGCCCTGCGGGTCGTGTGGCAAAGCACTTGGCCTTTTAAAGGGCGTTTTATTTTGAAAATCCTTCCTAATCCTCCAATCCTTTTTAATGAATTTCTTCTGCCAATGTTTTTTAAAGATCCCAGCCCCATGGAGGCTGCCTCAGGTGCTTTAGCCAGAGCGGTTGCTGCTGCGTTGCCAGCTGTGAGTGTTTAAAATTGAGATGAGGGCCCCAAAGTAGCATTTTTAAAAGGTGGTTGGGTTTTTTTAATCCTTTAAAGTAGTAATTTCTCTTAATGAAAAACTGTAGTGCCCATGCTATCAGCAGATGCAAAAAGCTGAGGTTTTAACAAAAGCGCTGTCATGAAACTCCTAAAACCCCCCGTCAACAGCTGCCCGTTACATCCTGCATGTAAAGCTCAAGCATGTTTGTAACTCTTGTGGGGTCAGTGAGCTACTTTTCTTTAAGACAGTAAAAAGAAATTATAAAAATTGAACTACTGAGGCTTTTTCTCTAATTAGTAAGCCTGTTTAAGAGAAGAATTTACATATGTAACTTTTTATGAAACCATAAAGGCGCAGCTGCTTTACAAGACGTCCGCCTGTGCACGCGATGGCTGCGAACTCTATTGCCTTCAGTATTGCAAAATATATCCTGAAATTCTATTTTTACATGTGCAAAACATGACAAATTCCGTGGTGAGGCTGGGGAGGAGGGTTAGAGGGCACCCCCTGGCCGTGGCCATACTGATTTACATGAAGATTGGTCTCAGCGGCCCCCTCCCCACTGGTTTTACTGGTTTCCTTTGACTGGTGTCCCGAGCGCTTGCCTCGACTCACCCCGGTTCTGTTTAGGGGTGCAATGGGACAAGCGATCCCTCAACAGAAACCTCACGGCTGCTGTCTTGGCTCCTGGTGTTTCAAGATTTTTCACTTAAAATGGTTTTCCCCTCCCTTTTTTTTTTGGCTTTTTTGGGGGGGTTATTTGGTTTTGGGGTTTTTGTTTGGTTTTTTTTTTTTCCCCTTAGTGTGAGGTAGCCTCAACCCAGAAAAGTTGGAGATTTGACCTAAAACCTTCCTTTATCACGGCTGAGAAATGGGGAAAAAGGAGTTAGACCGCAGCAAACACCTCCGGAGAGCGACAAAAACAAAGCCCAGATCGACTTGTACTTTCCACCAAAAGTTTTTTTTTTTTTTTATATCAACTGATGTTAAAAAATACAGACTTGTTTTACAAGAATAGCACCATTATTTTTTTTTTGTCGTATTATACATTAGCACTCCTGCTGGTGATACACAGCGGGGAGGGAAGGGGGCGGGAGGGGATTCGTGATACCTGGATTTGCGAGATCCCTTTTGCAGGGAAGGGCCATCGTACCTGCCAGTTAGATTCCCACCTCCACCTGACCTAAAAAATAGGTCTTACAGGAAGAGAATAAATAAATAAGACCGTGGGGTGTTTTTTATTTCGCAGCCTGCCCAGACGGCGTTGGAAAGAGGCGGTGGTCCCCGATGGAAGGGCGTGAATCGAGGGGTCGTTGCAGCCATTCAGTGCAGAAGTCGTACGAGCAATTGGAAAGTACTCGGGTCCTTCGGGGTGGGTTTGGGGGTTTGTTTTTAGTTTTCTTTTATGGTATTGGGCTGGATTTAAAAAAAAAAATACAACAAACAACAACAACAAACAAACACACAAATAAAACAATTCTTTTTACAAGAAGCAGACTGGGCCAATATCCACGCCAAACTCCTGATCGGCTCCACCAATGTCCATAGGTGCAATATCTACAATGGGCAGGCGCGAGGTCTTCTGCGATCTGTACTCAATGACTGTCTTGCCCCATTTGCCAGTGTGTTTCTGGGGAGAAAACAAGGAGGAAGGACGTTATTAGATGCTCTTGAGCCCTCCAAACCAACAGCAACCTCACGGGTTGAACCCCAACTCATCGTCTACATCTTTCTCTCGCAGGTGCCCATGGACTTACCGTGCAACCGTCCTCCAGGACGCTGTATGTGAACCTGCTGTTGCCCTCGGCTCTGATCTCCACGTCGTTGGATCCCTGGATGAGGATGGCTTTCTTCAGGTTGCCTGTCTCCTCATCCATGTAGGCGATGCTGTTCTTGCAGTGGTAAGTGACATTCTGGGAGCCTTCGGTGGACAGGAGGCGGAGGAAGGTCATCTGGATGTTGGCAGTGTTGGGAGCCAGGTCTTCATCGCCGTAGCTAAACTGGAGGGAAGAGGCGAGACATTAAAGCCTGTGGAGGTCACAACAACCCTCTTTTCAGCCACCTTTTGAGGGGACTTCCTTATTTTATATTCCCAGATGGCTGCAAAAATCAAAGCCCAACTCACCCAAGTCCAACAGCCAGTCCCTTGTAGAACATCCATCAACATAACCCCAAGGAAGGACATCCCACCCCTCCAGCCGGACACCCAACGCCTTCCCCTGCTCAACCGCCCCTCCCGCTCCCGGTGTGCAGCACCAGCCCAGGGGCACACTTACGTGGAAGCCGCCGTTGATGGTCTCTGCGAACCAGACGTGCTTCTTGTCTTTGGTCTTGCTGGTCCACCAGTTCTTCTTGGGGATGCTGCTGGGGGTGGGGTAGACGCAGGTCTCGCCTGTCTCCATGTTGCAGAAAACTTTGATGGCGTCCAAGGTGCAGCCTTGGTTCGGGTCGATCCAGTAGTCTCCTGCAGTGGGGAGGACAAACGGTGTGTGAACATGAGGTTTTGGAGGTCAGAGCAAAAAATATCGCGGACCTCACTGTCCTCCTGGGTGCAAGAGTCTGGGAGAGAGGGACAGGAGGGGAGGAGGCAGGGATGGAGGCTCTTACCGCTCTTCCACTCGGGATGGCAAAGCTTGATGTCGCGGCAGGTCCTGGCTGGGTTCTTCTTGGAGCCCTCGGGGCTGCGGATGCTCTCGATCTGGTTGTTGAGGGACTTGAGTGTGGCGTCCACCTCGACATCGTGCTGCCGCAGGCTGCCGGCGGCCTCATCCGCCCGCATGTAGCGGATGGGGTCGGGACCCTTCTCCACTTGACCCAGGCCAGCGAAAGCTGACATGTCGATGCCAGTGCCTGGGGGGCCAGGAGGACCGGGGGGACCTGGGTTTCCGGGAGGACCCTATGGGAGGAAGAAGATGCAATCCTGATGGGCTGCTCTGCGAGCTGCACCCTCCCTTCACTGCCACCGCCGGCGGTTTTACTCACCGCAGGACCTGGTTCGCCACTTCGTCCGCGGGGGCCGGGGGGACCGATGGGGCCGGGCATGCCGTTGGAGCCGTCTTTGCCAGAGGGGCCGACGGGGCCAGGGGGACCCTAGGAGAGAGCCCCGAAGAGGGGGGGTCAGGTTGTTGCAAGACCCCAGGGCAGGGAAGGTGCTGGGGAGCCGTTAGCTCCTGCCGTCAGCGAGTGAGGCAGGCAATCTGGGGGGGCTCGTGGACAGAGGTGCCTCCTTTTCCTCTCATCTCCCAAACGCCACGGGCAGGACTTACCCTGGGACCGGAGGGACCTGCGGGACCAGCAGCACCTTGGTCTCCAGAAGGACCCTGAGGAGGAAGCGAGGGTGGATGGTTACAGCTCCACGTCCAGCATCGAGGGATGCTCAGCCCTAGCAAAGCCTTTGCACGGGCTCAAGGCTTCCTCCGTGGCCGCAGCCACCTCGAAGGATCCGCATCCAGCTCCGCGGCAAGATATGGGGGGGGCTTAGCGCTGGGGTCCCAAAAACGACACTTACGGGTGGTCCGGGAAGACCCTGCAGCCCGGTGAAGCCACGGTGGCCCTTCAGCCCTCTCTCTCCAGCCTCTCCTGTCTCACCCTTGTCACCACGAGGTCCTTGGGGACCCTGGAAGGGGAGAAGGGGACGTGTCAGGCTCAGGGTGGCAGACCCCTGCCCAATGCACCCCAGGACGCCGTGCATCGCACGTGGGATGCACCGACGGCCCCGGCAGCACTCACCGGCATGCCTCGAGCGCCAGCAGGACCAGAGGGACCCATGGGACCTTGTGCACCCTGGGGAGAGAAAAGAGGGGAGTCGAAAAGGGCCAGGAGCACGGGATGCTGAGGGGTGCCCTGTGCCTTCAGGGGTGTCCGAACCGGCCCCGCTGCCTGTGAGCCGCCCTGCTCGCAGCACCAGGAACTGGCAGCTGCCAGCGCCAAACGGCATCTTTAAATACTCTCAGCCAGAGCATCCATGTCGGGTAACGATCCTTGCAAATAAATACCCTGGCAGATTTTCCCTGGTTAAGCCTCCCAGTGCTTACAGCTCCCCGGGCAGTGCTTGTGTGTAGGCAGAGCCCGAACTGGGCTCTTGGTGCTCGTGAATCCTCGGGAAGATGCTCGGAGTCGCTAACGGCACTTGGCGCACCGCTGGATTAGCAACAGCCGCCAACAGCACCCGCCTGGCTCTCCCAATTACTCCAAGTAGCTAATTGCTCCCGGGGACCACTGCTATTTCTTCGTTTATCTGTGCTCGGGGTGGTTCCCATCATCCATAACGAGACCTCAAACCCAACGAGCCGTTTGCTTCTCCAACGCGCCGGCACTCACCGTCTCGCCTCTGTCTCCTTGTTTGCCGGTGGGACCGACTGGGCCGGGAGCGCCAGGGGCACCGGGAGCACCGGGGGCACCCACGGGACCGGTCTCGCCACGATCGCCCTGCGCAGAGACAAGGGGATGGTCAGACCCGCGGGATGTTCAGCTGGGGTAAGAAGGCACGTAGATAGTGAGCACTGGGGGAAGCGTGCGGGCAAGCTCACCTTCACGCCGGCTGCGCCGTCTCTGCCCGGGGGTCCGTCGGAGCCAGGGTTACCCTGGGAGGAGAAGAGAAATTAAGTCTTGACCCTGGGACAGAGCAGGACATGTAAAAACTCCCCTTTTAAAGCAAAAACTGCTGGTGAAAAGGTGCCGGCGATTGCCAGGAGCTGAGTTATGGTGTAGGACACTCTGACTGCGGGATCAGCTATGTCCAGCGCCGCCATTGGGATTACACTGGGATGATCCTGAGCCTGGCACGGACGGAGGCACCGTCCCGCTTCGCCCCCTCCCCGCATGCCAGGGTGCTGCCTACCTCACGCCCAGGTTCGCCGGCGGGACCCGTCAGACCAGGGGGACCCACGGGGCCAGGGGGGCCTCGGTCACCGGCAGAGCCGGGTGCTCCTTGTTTTCCAGGTTCACCCTAAATGAAGGAGGGGAAAAAAGTGATGATACAACACATTTGAGTGGGAGACACCCCGGCACAGCCCTTCACCCAGCTCTCGCTTCATTTTAAGGCTGCCAGACCCCTCTACCCAAATAAGCATCAGTTATTGCCCAGCCCCGATGCCACCGGCGGCTCCTGGTAGCTTTGTAAACCCCCAAACCGCACCCCGGATTGGGGTCCCTGGGGTGCTTGACCTGCACCCGAGGGTGCTGGTGGCCCCGTGACCGGCTCGTTGCAGTCCCCCCAGGGCTTCAGCAACCTCTGAGCTGCCACGCAGGCTTCAAAGCACCCCAATTCACGGTGCTGAGGTCAGGAAAGTCAAGCTTGGCCCCTTCGACAGCTACCAGCAGGGATGATGCCACCGCCGGGCATGGGACGGGTGGAAGGGGCTGAGCCCGGGCGGTAACGACTCACCGATGGCCCCGGCAGCCCAGGGAAGCCTCTCTCACCGCGTTGTCCGGGAAGACCGACGATGCCGCGCTGTCCAGCCAAACCTTGGGGACCGGGGGGACCATCAGGACCCTGTGGGGAGGCAGAGGAGGGGGATCAGACCCGGCGGGGTGGTGGTGCAGCACTGAATGATCATGGAGGGAGGTGCCCACCCCCCCCGCAAAACGTACCGCGGGGCCGTCCTCGCCAGGTTCGCCTTTCTCGCCCGGGGGACCAGCAGGGCCTTGGAGACCGGGGTCACCGGCACGGCCCGGGGGACCGGCATCGCCACGAGCACCCTTGGGACCATCTTTGCCAGCAGAGCCAGGGGGGCCGGGGGGGCCTGGGTTACCCTGCGAGGGGAGAAGACAGGGTTAGTGCAAAGAGAGGTGACTTTTCCACCTTCATCGCCCTCATCCTGGCACCGCTCGGGGCTCCGGGTCGGCTCCTGCGCTTGAAGACCCTCAGAAAAAAACCCTTTTTATGGGCCGATGGGCTGCCCTGTGTTGACCGGGGGCTGTTTAGCTCAGGGACCCTCCGCTGCCTGGCCCCCGGCATGGAGCAAGCAGCATCTCCTGAGCCCCCAAACCCAGGGGTGAGCATTCCCGGCTGCTCCCAAGCATTCCTGGCTGCCCTGGATCAATCCTAGCTGCCCTCGAGAGATCCCAGCTGCTCCCAAGCATTCCTGGCTGCCCTGGATCAATCCTAGCTGCCCTCGAGAGATCCCAGCTGCTCCCGAGAGATCCCGGCTGCCCTCGAGAGATCCTGGCTGCTCCCGAGAGATCCCGGCTGCTCCCGAGAGATCCTGGCTGCCCTGGATCAATCCTAGCTGCCCTCGAGAGATCCCAGCTGCTCCTGAGAGATCCTGGCTGCCCTGGATCAATCCCAGCTGCCCTCGAGAGATCCCAGCTGCTCCCGAGAGATCCTGGCTGCCCTGGATCAATCCTAGCTGCCCTCGAGAGATCCCAGCTGCTCCCAAGCATTCCTGGCTGCCCTGGATCAATCCTAGCTGCCCTCAAGAGATCCGGCTGCTCCCGAGAGATCCCGGCTGCCCTGGATTAATCCCAGCTGCCCTTGAGAGATCCCGGCTGCTCCTAAGCCATCCTGGCTGCTCCCAAGTGAACCCGGCTGCCCCCAAGTGATCCCGGCTGGCCCCGGACTCACATTAGGGCCAGGTGGTCCCACGCGGCCGGCAGCGCCGGGGAATCCGGTGGCTCCCTGAGCAAGGAGAGGAGAAAGGCGTCTCAGGCGCTGCACTGCGCTCCCCCCAGCCACCCCCTCCCGCAGCCAACCCCCCCATACTCACAGGGGGACCTTGAGCACCGCGGGCTCCTTTGGGACCCGTTACACCAGTCGGACCCTGGGAAGAGGAGGAAAACGGGTTAGAAATGCGCCTGCCGGGGATACGGACCCCCGCGGGGTTCGCCCCCTGTTTCGGGGTGCCCTGGCTGTACTTACCTGCGGGCCAGGTGCGCCAGAGGGACCTTGGGGACCGGGAGCGCCGGCATCACCCTTCTGCCCGGGTTCTCCTTGTTCGCCTTTGGCACCGGGTTGCCCGTCGGCGCCCTGTGGGGAAGCAGCCGCCATGAGCGGGTTGAGCCGATGCTGGACGCGTGCCGGGGGGAACGAGGCCAAATACTCACCGGGGGACCAGCAAATCCGGCGGGACCGGGGGCACCGGGCTCACCGCGCTCGCCCTGTGGTGGAGAGATGGGGGTTAAAAGGGGGGGACAGCGGGATAGAGGCCAGCGGAGGCACTGCCAGCACCCGCGAGGCTGTGGGGGAATGGCACTTACGGGGGCACCGCGGGCACCGGCAGCGCCGGATGGACCAGGAGGGCCGGATTCACCCTGGAAAAGAAAGGATGGAGAGTTGAGGGGGGGTGGATGGCATCTCCCTCGATCGGGAGCGGTCAAGGGGCTGCCCGGGCTCTCACCTTCTCGCCATTGGGGCCAGCGGGGCCGGGGGGACCGATGGGACCTGTCAAACCCTACGGAGGAGAGACAGATGAGGACAAAGCCACCACGAGCATCCCTCACCAGCCCTGCTCCCACCGTGTCCCCGTCCCACTTACGCGTGCGCCGTCCTTTCCGGGGGCTCCCTCGGGGCCCTTCTCTCCGACGTCTCCCTGCGGAGCGAGACAGAGGAGGCATGAGCCGAGCTGAGACCTGACACTGCTCAGGACACCTCCAGCACCCATCACTTACCCGGTCTCCCTTGGGACCAGCGATGCCGGCTGCTCCTCTCTCACCAGGCATTCCCTGCAGCCCCGGGGGACCCTGGGCGCCGTTGGGGCCGGCTGGTCCAGTTGCACCCTAAAGCAGAGCAAAGGTGCAGTTATTGGGGTGCCAATCCCCCATGTGCAGACCCCCAGTGTCACAGCTCCACTGGTGGCACTGAGCCACCAAGCCCTGTCCCCGCCTTGTCACCCACCTTGGGTCCGTCGGTGCCTGGTGTGCCAGGGAGCCCACGGGGACCTTGCAGTCCTTGTGCGCCGGGAGAGCCACGTTCACCGGGGAACCCGCGTTCGCCCTGGGGTGGAGGGGGACAGCGTCAGGAAGAGGCCACGAGGCCACGGTGAGGGTCACACCGTCCTTTGCGTGGATGCCCCCAAGTACGGTGGGCAGAGCATCCATCCTGCACTGCCCCAAAGGGACTGGGATGTATTGGGAGGAGAGGGGACGGGCTGCAGCAGAGGCTGAGCCACCAGAACCAGGGGAGCCGATGGCCCTGGATGGGGATGGCCAGGCTCCACCAACCCCCTCGAGCCCCCCAAAACCCCCCATGGGACACAGAGAGGCATCCTGTCCCCTTAGCCGGGAGGACAAGTGATACTTACTCTGGGACCAACAAGACCAGGGGCACCAGCTTCTCCGGGAACACCCTGCGGCAGGGGGAAGAAGAGTCAGGGGTCAGTCCCGGGGGCTGCCAGGGGTCCTGACCCCCCCTTTGCAACTGAGGAATGACTGGGAGGAGGGAAAAACGGGGCCTCACCTGATCTCCGGGTTTGCCGCTCTCTCCGGGGGGACCTGGTGGCCCGGGCAGCCCCTGGGAGGGGAAAGCAGTGGTGTGAGCACGGCGGCAGCGAGACCCCCGGGGATGGGGGGCTCGGGGTCACCCACAAGCATCACCCCAACCCTGGCACCCCAAACCCCCCCCTCTTCCATGTGCTCACCTGGAAGCCGGAGGGACCGGGGGCTCCTTGCTCTCCCCTCTCGCCTGCAGGACCCTGCGGGAAGGACGGCGGTGAAGGACCCCGAAACCTCCCGGGGTTCGGGCTTCACCCACCCCAAAATTTTGGGCAGAGTCAGAATCACGGGGGGATCCCTAAATCCCCACGCCCCAACACCACGAGGGCCGGGGAGCGCAGAGGCTCCATCCCCGGCAGACCCGAGGTGGTCCTTTGCCCAGATCTGGGGGGGGCTACAACCCTCAGACCCCCCCCATTTCAAGCAGGTTTTGGGTCTGGGTGGACAAAGCTGTGACACTCACGGCAGGTCCTGGGGGGCCGGCAGCTCCCGTCTCACCGTCCTTGCCAGGAAGACCCTACGGAGGAGAAAAACCATCGCTGAGCTCCAGGCGCAATGCTGCAGACCCCGCTCCGCCCTCCCGGCCCCCGTGCCTCAGTTTCCCCACCCGGAGACTGCACATGTCTCAGGGAACCGCGATGCTGGAGCAACCCCCAGATGTGTTTTTGGGGGGGGGAGCGAGGGAGGGAAAACAACTCACCCGCAGCCCCGGGGCACCGGGGAGTCCTTTCTCACCGGCTTTTCCAGGCTCGCCCTAGAGGGAGGAGAGAGGTGACGGTGATGGACTCCGCGCCCGGGCTGCAGCCCCGTTTTGGGTAGAAATCGGTCAATACTCACATTAGCACCTTTGGGACCAGGGAAACCCATCACGCCGGGCTGGCCGCGAGCACCCTGCGGGCCGGGGGGGCCAGGGCGGCCGTCCTCGCCGGGAGCACCCTGAGGAGAGGGGGATGTCAGCAGGGACCTCGCCGGATCCCGGTCCCCCCACCCTGCACCGACCCCCCTGCGGAGCATCACTTACGGTTGGGCCAACTTTGCCTTGAGGACCAGCGTCGCCTGGGCGGCCGGTGAGACCCTGCGGCAGAGGGAAGGAATTGGGGGGGCTGCGGCAGCCAGCACCGAGGCGGGGGGACACCGGGCACCCCGTTCTGCCCGGCTTCCAGCCGCTGCTCTGGGCCTGGGGCTCACGTAGGGGGCACAGGGGTCTGCCTAACCCCAGGAGCATGGTGGCTGGCCCCAAAGAGCATCCTAACCCCAAAAAGCATCTTAAACCCCAAAGAGCACCTTTGCTAACCCCAAAGAGCATCTTAATTAGCACCAAAGAGCATCTTAATTAGCACCAAGAAGCATCTTTGCTAACCCCAAAGAGCATCTTCACTAACCCCCAGAAAGCATCTTAACCCCCAAAGAGCATCTTAACCCCAAGGAGCATCTTTGCTAACCCCAAATTGCATCTTCATTGACCTCAGCTGCATCCTCAATAACCCCAAAGAGCATCTTAATTAGCCAAGAGCATCCTAACTAACCCCAAAGAATTCCTTAATTAGCACCAAAGAGCAACTGAACCAACCCCAAAGAGCATCTGAATGCCGAAGAGCATCTTGGCTAACCCCAAAAGTACCTTATTGACCCCAAATGCACCGAAACCAGCCCCAAAAGCACCTTATTGACCCCAGAAGCATCTTATTGATCCCAAAAGCACCTGAACCAGCCCCAAAAGCACCTTATTGACCCCAAAAGCACCTTATTGACCCAAAAGGCATCTGAACCAGCCCCAAAAGCACCTTATTGACCCCAGAAGCACCTTATTGACCCCAGAAGCACCTAAACCAGCCCCAAAAGCACCTTATTGACCCCAAAAGCACCGAAACCAGCCCCAAAAGCACCTTATTGACCCCCGAAGCACCTTATTGACCCCAAAAGCACCTGAACCAGTCCCAAAAGCACCTTATTGACCCCAGAAGCACCTTATTGACCCCAAAAGCACCGAAACCAGCCCCAAAAGCACCTTATTGACCCCAGAAGCACCGAAACCAGCCCCAAAAGCACCTTATTGACCCCTGAAGCACCTTATTGACCCCAAAAGCACCTGAACTGACCCCAAAAGCACCTTATTGACCCCAAAAGCACCTGAACTGACCCCAAAGAGCCTCCTCGCTGACCCCAGCAGGCCCCACCAGCGTCACCACTGTCCCCGCATGGTGCTGCCCCGGCTGAGCCGCCCCGGCACAGCGGGGACCACACCGCCCCCCCCACCCCAGGCACCCCCCCCCATCCCGCTCTGCCCCCTGCGAGGGTGCAGGATCCGACCCCCCGGCTCTTACCCTGGCTCCGGGCAGTCCGGGCTCTCCAGGGCGCCCGGGGTCGCCGGTGGCACCCTTGGGACCCGCGAGGCCGGCGGGGCCTCGCTCACCCGGAGCACCCTGTGCGGGGTGGGAGGGGGGAGAAGGGGTGAGTTTGGGGGTTCAGGGGGTGGTCACCCCCCTGGACACCCCCCCACCCATGACCCCGACGTCCCACCTTGGGTCCAGCCAGCCCGTCCTGCCCGGGGAAGCCACGATTGCCAGGAGCACCCTATAGAGGAAGAGGAGGGGAGTGAAGTCAGGGGGTGAGGTTTGGGGGGGCAGCACCTCGCTGGGGGGGTGTGGGGGGGCCACGCACCCTCTCTCCAGGTGGTCCCACGGGGCCGGCAGCACCGGGTTCACCACGAGCTCCTCTCTTGCCTTCCTCACCAGCCGGCCCAGGGGCACCTTGGGGTCCTGCGGGTCCCTGAGGAAGAGGAGAAAAAGAGGTCACGAGGAGCCTTCCTCCCCCCGGTGCACCAGGGGGGCCCTGCCTACATTTCTTCCCCCCCCCCAATAAATCACAGACCCCAGGGGTGCCGGGCAGGAGCCCCTCGCTGTGCCACGTGTCCCGTTGGCGCCGGGGCTCGGCGGCCACCGCGGCGGGGATCCGGCCCCGCGCATTGAGGCTGGTTAATGAAGCGAGGGGGGAATGTCCCCGGCGGAGGGGGGGGCGAACACAGCGCCTATTGTTCCCCCACGGGAGGGGGGACGCTGCCCCTCGAGGGGCCTCGTTAGGGGAAGAGGTTCGTTAGACGCCGACCAGACACTCCGGCCCCGGACGGGGAGCGAGGGGCCGCGGGACGGACCCCCAGCTGAGGTGGGGGGGTGCTGGATGTGGTCCCCCCGCCCCGGACTCACCGTCTCACCCTTCGGTCCCTGTTCGCCTTTGAAGCCCGCGATGCCGGGTTCTCCCTGGGGAGAGAGAGGGCGGTGGGAGATGGGGTCGCAGCATCCCCACGGCTGTCCCTGTCCCCAGGCCCCTCTCCAGGCCATGGCCCCGTCCCTGTGTCCGTCTTCTTGCTTGTCCCCGTCCTCACCCCTGTCCCCGTCCCTGTCCCCAACACAGCCTTGTCCTCACCTTCACTCCCATCTGCATCCCTGTCCCCATCCCTCTCTCCATCCCCTTTCCTGTCCCCATCTTCATTCCCGTCCCCCATTCCTGCTCCAATCCTTGTCCCCAAGCCCACCCTCATCTTTGTCCCCACCCCATCCCTGTCCCCATCCCTGTCTCCTTTCCTGTGCCCATCCTCATCCCTGTCCCCCAGTCTTGTCCCCATCTCCATCCCCATCCCTGTCCCCATCTCCATCCCCATCCCCATCTCCATCCCCATCGCTGTCCCCATCCTTTTCCTCTCCCCCACTCCTGTCCTCATTCCTGACCCCAGCCCCAACCCTACCCTTGTCCCCACGCCTGTCCCCATTGTCATCCTTGTCCCCATCCCTTTCCTCATCCCCATCTCCATCCCCCTCCTCTTACCTTTCCCCGTCCCCATCCCATTCCCATCCTCACTTGATCCCATCTCCATCCCATGCTGTCCCTGTCCCCATCCCGTCCCCATCCTCACCTGATCCCATCTCCATCCCATCCTGTCCCTGTCCCCATCCCGTCCCCATCCTCACCTGATCCCATCTCCATCCCATCCTGTCCCCGTCCCCATCCCGTCCCCATCCTCACCCGATCCCATCTCCATCCCATCCTGTCCCCATCCCCATCCCGTCCCCATCCTCACCCGATCCCATCTCCATCCCATCCCGTCCCCATCCTCACCCGATCCCATCTCCATCCCATCCTGTCCCCATCCCCGTCCCCATCCCGTCCCCATCCCCGGTGGCCCCTTTGGGGACCAGGAGCGGGTGACCTGGGAGTGACCCGAGGGCGACTGGGAAGGGGACCCGAAAGGGGTTGGGGAACGGGGGCGTGGCCTGTGGCAGAATGGGCGGAGCATGTTACAGAGTGGGTGGGATCAGCTGGCAGTGGGCGGGGTGTGTTGGCAGTGGGCGGGGCCAGGGCCGTGGTCCCCATCTCGGGGGGCTCTTGGGGGGCTCTTACCGTCTGTCCCTTGGGTCCCAGCGGGCCGGTGGCACCCTGGGGTCCGGGTGGGCCGCGGGGGCCGGGGAAGCCTGGAGCGCCGGCGATGCCCGGGGCGCCCTGCAGGAGCCAGCCGCCATTGTGGGGGGGACACGGCACGGCCCCGTGTCCCCCAACGTCCCCACGTCCCCGGTGTCCCCCAACGTCCCCACATCCCCGGTGTCCTCCCACCTCCCCCAGCGTCGCCGGTGTCCCCTGTGTCCCCCAGCGTCCCGCATCTGCCAGCATCCTCGTGTCCCCCAGCATCTCGTGTCCCACAGTGTCCCCCGCGACCCCATGTCCCTGAGTGTCCCCCAAAATCCCCGCGGTGTCCCACCTGCATCCCCCATCGCCCAGTGTCCCCAGTGTCCCCCAGCATCCCCGCATCCCTCCGCATCCCCGCGTCCCCCGGCGTCCCCATGTCCCCCAGCATCCCCCATCGCCCAGCATCCCCAGTGTCCCCCAGCATCCCTGCATCCCTCCGCATTCCCCAGCGTCCCCATGTCCCCCGGCGTCCCCATGTCCCCCAGCATCCCATGTCCCCCAGCATCCCCAGTGTCCCCCAGCATCCCCACATCCCTCCGCATTCCCCAGCGTCCCCATGTCCCCCGGCGTCCCCATGTCCCCCAGCATCCCATGTCCCCCAGCATCCCCAGTGTCCCCCAGCATCCCCGCATCCCTCCGCATCCCCATGTCCCCCAGCGTCCCCATGTCCCCCAGTATCCCGTGTCCCGCAGCGTCCCCCAGTATCTCCCAGCATCCCACGTCCTCCAGCATCCCGCATCCTCCGATCCTCCAGCATCCTCCCGCATCCCCGTGTCCCCCATGATCCCCAGGGTCCCCACGCGTCCCCACATCCCAGCTCAGCCCTCGGCAGCCCTCCTGACCCCTCCCGAGCCCCGGCCCCCCCAATGGGGACACACACCACGTCCCTGTCCCCGTCCCCAGCCATACTCACCGCTGAGCCCTTTGCGCCGGGGATGCCATCAGTCCCTGGGTTACCCTAAAAGAAGACACCGCTGAGGCTGACTTTGCTCCCCGTGCCTCAGTTTCCCCACTGCCAAGCAGAGGACGACGCCTCCCCCCCCGCTCGCAGGATCAGCCCCGTCCCCATGGCTCCCAGGCCAGGGGACACGCGGGGACAGGCCACTGCGGGGGGGGGACACAGCGAGTGACGGCACTTACGGGGGCGCCGGCAGGGCCGGGAGAGCCGGGGGTGCCAGATTCACCGCGGGGGCCCTGGGCACCCTCGGGACCTCGTGCGCCGGTGGGACCTGCTTCACCCTGGAGGGAGGAAAGACGGGGTGAGGGAGGGGGGCAGCCGGCACCGTGCCTCAGTTTCCCCCACTGGGAGCAGCCCCTTCCCCCTTACCTTTGAGCCGGGGGCTCCCGGGAAGCCGGGGGCTCCGGCTGGGCCGACGGGTCCCTGGGGGCGAGAAGAGCGTGAGGGTCCACCCGGGCTTTGGGGGGGTCCCAGGGGACCCCGCTGTCCCCCATGGGGTGACAGGGGGTCCGGCAGCCCGAGAAGGGTCCAAGCAGCCCTTTACTTACAGGGGGTCCAGCTGGGCCGGGGAGACCATCATTGCCACGAGCACCCTGGGGGGAGACGGCGGTGGGAGTCACGGGGGGCACGGCAGGGGGACGGGGGACCCCCTCCCGCCGGCAGCCCCCTGCCACCGGTGTGCCACCGGGGTGCCAGCGGGGACCCAGGCGGTGTCACACTCACCGCAGCGCCGGAGGGGCCGGGACGTCCTCTCTCTCCGGGCAGCCCGCGGGGACCCTGGGGGGGGACACAGCGGTGGGTCGGGCTCTGTGCTGCCCAGCCCGGGGGTGGGGGGGGCAACAGCACCCCCCTGTGCCTCAGTTTCCCCCTTTCCCAACCCAAAGACTCACCATGGGGCCGGGGGAGCCGTTCTCGCCAGGTGAGCCGGATTCGCCCTGTGGGGAAGGGCAGAGAGGGTGAGCCCGGCGTGCAGCACCCCGCCAGCCCCGACGCCACGGGGATGGTCACCCCGCCAGCCCTGACACCACAGGGATGGTCACCCCACCAGCCCTGATGCCACAGGGATGGTCACCCCGCCAGCCCCGATGCCATGGGGATGGTCACCCCACCAGCCCCGACGCCACAGGGATGGTCACCCCACCAGCCCTGATGCCACAGGGATGGTCACCCTGCCAGCCCCGATGCCATGGGGATGGTCACCCCACCAGCCACAACGCCACGGGGATGGTCACCCCGCCAGCCCCGATGCCATGGGGATGGTCACCCCACCAGCCCCGACGCCACGGGGATGGTCACCCCGCCAGCCCCGATGCCATGGGGATGGTCACCCCACCAGCCCCGACGCCACGGGGATGGTCACCCCGCCAGCCCTGATGCCACAGGGATGGTCACCCCGCCAGCCCCGATGCCATGGGGATGGTCGCCCAACACTTACCTTGGCTCCAGGAGCCCCTGCCTCTCCCTTGGCACCATCCAAGCCGGGGTAGCCCTGGGGACAGAGAGATCGGGGGGGGGGGGGTCACCCTCTGTGCCACCTGGTGATGGGGACACTGGGGGTGCAGGGAGGGGACACACACACTTACCCGGTGGCCTTTCACTCCGGGGAGACCGGGTGTCCCGGGGAAACCACGAGCACCCTGCGGGAGAGAAAGCGGGTTGGGGGCGAAGGAGGGACACAGGGGGGGCTCTGTCCTGGGGGGGCCGGGTCCAACCCGGCGCTGCCTTACCTGGGGGCCGGGGGGGCCGCGCTCACCGGATTTGCCGGGTTTTCCTGTCTCACCCTGCGGGGAAATGAGATTGGTGGGGGGGGGGAATAAAATCACCCTTTGGCCTCTGGCTGGGGCCACTGCTGCAATGAGCTGCCCGTTCTCAGCCGGGGTTTGCCGGATGGTGCCAGAGGACTCACATCATCGCCGGGTTTCCCAGGAGGTCCCGGTGGTCCCCGGGGACCCATCGGACCCTAAAGGGGACAGAGAGGCCGCAGGTGAGTGGGAGCTGGTGGGTGGCATCTCCCCAAGCCGGGGGAGGGAAGCTGGGGGGGGGGGGGGGACAGGGGGGGACACTCACAGCAGCACCGGGCTCGCCGGGCTCGCCGGGGTTGCCTTGAAATCCTTGGGGACCCTGGAAAGGAGATGGTGGCATCAGCGGGGTGGTGGGGTGCCCACCCAGAGACCCCCGAGCCTGGCGGGGAGGGGGGGGTTACTTACAGGAGCACCCGAAGGTCCGGGGGGGCCGCGGGGTCCCATGGGGCCCTGCAGGGAGAGACAGCAGTGTCATGGGGGGGGGGGGGGCGAGGTGGCCGCCCCCCCATCACCTGCCAAACCGGGGGGGTTTGCCCCCGGATGGGGACAGTCCCCACCGTCGGTGACGGGGGGTCCCTCGTGTCCCAGGGTGGGACCCACCGCCACGTCCCCCTGGGGTTGGGGGGGGGGGTGGGAGGGAGTCCCTGTCGCGGGGTGGGGGTCCCTTACCATGGGTCCCTGCATGACGCCCATCTGCGCGCCTCCAGCCTTCTCGTCGAAGCCGCCCGCCATCTGAGCCGCGAAGTTCTGCGAGGGGAAGGGGGCTGAGCACGCCGGCAGCCCCAAAACCCCCTCGTTTCACCCCAAAAAAAAAAAAACCCCAATACTCACTCCACCAAGGCCGGGGGGGCCGGGAGGGCCGGGGGGGCCGGGGGGGCCGGGATTTCCAGGTGTGCCGGGTTCTCCATCCCTACCCCGGGGTCCGGGAGCACCCTGCGGGAAGGGAGAAAAAGGGGGGGTCATCCATGCGGCGAGCGTGACAGTTCTCTGCAGCACCCCACCAGCGCTGCGGGGGGGGGGTGGTGTGTGTTTGCTGGGGGTGGGGGGTACGATCTCACCTTCTCCCCCTTCTCGCCACGGTCCCCTCGTTGTCCCTGCTCGCCTGCCGGGCCCTGCGAGAGGAGGGGGGGGGGGGGTCAGGTCTCCCCCCCGCGTCCCCCCCACATCCCCCCAACCCCCTCCCACAAATATTCCAGCAATGCGCCCGGAGAAACGCGCTCCCACCTGCGGTCCCGGAGGCCCTCGGGGTCCTACGACCTGTGGAAGTGGGGGGGGAACACAAGGGTGGGGGTGAGATGGGTGCAGGTGGGGACCCCCCCCAGATCATCCCCGCAATGGCAGGGCCCCCCATTTTGGGGGTCCCCCAGCGCACCCCCCCCAACACCTGGGGCACTTACATCTTTAATGTCACCGGGTTCACCCTTCTGTCCCTGCAAGGCGAAGCATGGGGTGAGCCAAGGGGGGGGCACCCCCAGACCCCCCCCAAATTTCTCTCCCCCCCCCCCAAGGTGACACCCCCCCCCCAAAAAGGTAACACACCCCCACCCAGGAGGTGACAAACCCCTTTGGGAGGTGACAAACACCCCTGGGAGGTGACACCCCCCAAGCTGCTTGCCCCAAGCAGATACCATGGGGGTCTGCCTTGAGCCCCCCCCCATTTTGGGGGAAAACCCCAGGAAATTGGGACCGGGGGGGGGGGCACACACACACCAGCCTCACCTTGGGGCCAGGTTGCCCTGTTGGAAAAATAAAGAAATAAAGAGAAATTAGAGGGGGGACGAGTTTGGGGGGGGGGACACACACATGACGCGCCTCCGTCCTCAGCCCGAGGGGGGGGTGATGATGCTCCTGGGGGGCTGTGGGGCCAAACCGGGGGGCACAGGAGCGCGGGGGCTCCCCCGAAGCGAGGCGGCGGGGTGGCAAGGCGGGGGGGGCGAAGCGGGGTTCAGCATGCGGTTTGGGGGGGGGGGCAGCTGGGTGGGCGCTCAACCCTTTATCAGGTTAAAAAAGGCAACTTTGGGGGTTTGGGGTTCAGGGAATTGGGGTCACGGCCCTTCCCGGTGGGGGTGGGCGGGGGTGGCACTTTTCCATCATTCCGGGTGAATTATCACAGTTTGGGGGATGGAAACCCCATTTGTCTGTCCCTTTTGCTGGGGTGCTCGGAGTGGGGGGGTCCATGGTGGTGGTCCCACCCCAGCATCCCCCCCCCTGCACCCCAAACCCATCCATTTCCGAGGAATTTTATAAAAAACACCCCAAAACCCTCCAGGCTTTGACACCAGCTGCCATTTGGGGTAAAAAAAAAAGGGATTTTTTTTTTTTGCCCCCACCCTGGGATGGTTTTGGGGTTTTTTTTGTTTTACCCTCCTGGGGGGGGGCAAGTTGCCTTTTCCCTGGGGTCCCCATGGATGTTCCCCCCCCCCCCCCAACTCAAGCCCATCCATGGCCGGGTAATTTATTTATTAACGAAAGGAGGAGAATAAATAAATTACAACCGCTGGGTTGGTCAGTGGGACATATGGGGCAGCACTCTCCGAAGGGATTTCGGGACTGGGACAATCCCGCAGTTCCTCGCAGATGATTTCGTCGCAGAGGACGGTCCCCGTGTCGCACACGCAGATACGGCACGGCTCCGGCTTCCATACGTCCTTATCGCTATACGTCTGCCCGTCCTGCAGGCAGCTGCCTGCTTCGGCTGCGGGGAGAAGTTACGGGGAGCCGGAGAGGAGCCGGGGGGGTGATATGGTGGGGAGATGGGGATGGCATCACCCCCCCTCTCCCAGGGTGGGGGGCTTGAGGGTGGCAGGGGACAACGGTCACCCATAATGGAGGTGGTGGCACTGTCACTCCATCAGTTATGGGGTGTCCCCTGCCCAAACCCCCTTAGGACCTTAGGGGGTCCCGGAGCAGCGGGGTGGTGGCTCGGCAAAGGGTTTCCAGCCTGAAGCGGGGTGCCCCCCCCTCTGCTTCCCAGGACCCCGATGGCACTGGGTGTCCCCCTATCTTGGGGACACTCAGTGTGTCCCCGCAACCCCTCCACCTCCGGTGGGACATGGGCAGCGTCTCCAGTGTCCCCAGGGTCTCCAGGGCAGGGGGGCTGGTGTCCTCAGGCTGCACCCCCAGGTCCCCCAGAGGTGTCCCAGGGTCCCTGTGACCTGTCCTGGTGTCCCCAGGAGGTGCCCCAGGGTCCCCAGGAGTGACCCGGTGTCCCCAGGCTGCACCCCAGGGTCCCCAGGAGGTGTCCTGGTGTCCCTGGGATGTGCTACGGTGGCCCCCAGGAGGTGGCCCCAGGGTCCCCAGAATGTGACCCAGGGTCCCCAGGAGATGCCCTGCTGTCCCCAAGGTCCCCTGGGATGTTCCCTGGTGTCCCCCAGGCCAGTCCCCAGGGTCCCTGGGATGTGTCCCAGCACCCCCCAGCGCTGGACCTCAGTGTCCCCAGGCTGGACCCCCTGTCCCCAGCTGCACCCTGTGTCCCCAACGTCCCAGGCTGGATCCTGCTGTCCCAGGCTGCTCCCCATGTCCCCGGGCTGTCCCCCACTGTCCCCCAGCAGTACCCCAGTGTCCCTGCCGTGCCCCCTGCCCAGCCCACCTCCTGCCACACCAGGCTGTCCCCCGCAGTCCCCGCACTGCAACCTGCTGTCCCCACGCTGCACCCCACTGTCCCACCTGTAGCCCATGGTCCTAACGCTGTCCCCCCCCCTCCCATCCCAGGCTGTCCCCCACTGCCCTTAACTTGTCCCCCTCTGTCCAGGCTGTCCCCTCCATCCCAAGTTGTCCCCCACTACCCTTAAACTTTTCCCATCTGTCCCACACTGTCCCACACTGTCCCCAGTGTCCCCACATTGCCCCCCCACTCTCCCTGTGCTGTTCCCCAGTGTCCCACACTGTCCCCCTCTAGGCCATGCTGTCCCCAGTGTCCCACATTGTCCCCCTCCATCCCAGACTGTCCCCCCCCCCACTATCCTTAAACTTTCCCCATCCATCCCACCCTATCCCCCCTCTATCCCACACTGTCCCCCAGTGTCCCTGCGCTGTCACCCACTCTCCTTGTGTTGTCCCACACTGCCCCTCCCTGTCCCACGCTGTCCCCTAGTGTCCCCCCATCCAGACTGTCCCCCCACCATCCTTAAACTTTCCCCATCCATCCCACACTATCCCCCTCTATACCCAGGCTGTCCCCCAGTGTCCCCACACCGTCCCCCACTTTCCTTGTGCTGTCCCACCCTGTCCACGCTGTCCCCCAGTGTCCCCCCCCCTCCATCCCAGGCTGTCCCCCCCACTATCCTTAAACCTTCCCCATCCTTCCCACACTCTCCCCCTCTGTGCCACGCTGTCCCCCCCCGTATCTCACGCTGTCCCCCCCCGTGTATCCCACGCTGTCCCCTGTGTCCCACACTGCCCCCCCGTATCCCACGCTGTCCCCCCCTGTATCCCACGCTGCCCCCCCGTGTCCACACTGTCCTCGTCCCTCCACCGTATTCCACACTGTCCCCCCCGTGTCCCACACTGTCCCCCCCTTATCCCACGCTGTCCCCCCTTATCCCACAGCTGTCCCCCATGTCCCACACTGTCCCCCCCTTATCCCACGCTGTCCCCCCTTATCCCACGCTGTCCCCCGTGTCCCACACTGTCCCCCCTTATCCCACGCTGTCCCCGTGTCCCACACTGTCCCTACTGTATCCCACACTGTCCCCCTTAACCCACGCTGTCCCCCCCTTATCCCACACTGTCCCCCGTGTCCCACACTGTCCCCTACTGTATCCACACTGTCCCCCCCTTATCCCACGCTGTCCCCCCCTTATCCCACGCTCTCCCCCTTAACCCACGCTGTCCCCCCCTTATCCCACACTGTCCCCCGTGTCCCACACTGTCCCCTACTGTATCCCACACTGTCCCCCTTAACCCACGCTGTCCCCCCCTTATCCCACACTGTCCCCCGTGTCCCACACTGTCCCCTACTGTATCCCACACTGTCCCCCGTGTCCCACACTGTCCCCCCCTTATCCCACACTGTCCCCCCCCTTATCCCACACTGTCCCCCTTGTCCACACTGTCCCCCCTTATCCCACACTGTCCCCCGTGTCCCACACTGTCCCCCCCTTATCCCACACTGTCCCCCGTGTCCCACACTGTCCCCCCTTATCCCACACTGTCCCCCCCCTTATCCCACACTGTCCCCTTGTCCCACACTGTCCCCCCCCTTATCCCACACTGTCCCCCTTGTCCCACACTGTCCCCCCCTTATCCCACACTGTCCCCGTGTCCCACACTGTCCCCCCCTTATCCCACACTGTCCCCCCCCTTGTCCCACACTGTCCCCCCCTTATCCCACACTGTCCCCCCCCTTATCCCACACTGTCCCCTTGTCCCACACTGTCCCCCTTGTCCCACACTGTCCCCCCCCTTATCCCACGCTCTCCCCCGTGTCTCCCGCCGCCCCCCCCGCTCCGCTCGTGGGTCGGGACGGGACGGTCGGTACTCACGGAGGTCTCGGTCCTGCGCGGCGACGGCGGCGAGGAGGAGGATGGCGAGGGCGGCGGCGAGGCGGAGCGGGCGGCGGCCGGGCATGGCGAGGCGGCGGCGCCCCTCACCGTGCGTCGGGCCGAGCAGTGCCCGCACCGCCCCGCAGCCGCGTATATGTCCCGGCGCGGCCCCCCGGGCCGTGTAACCCGAGCCGGGACGGCCCCCCCGGCCCTCCTCCGGGACGGCACCGGCGGCCAGGGAGGGAGGGAGCGGGAGGGAGGGACGGGGGGGACGGGGCTCTGTGCCCCCCCGCCCCAAAGAGCGCCCCCCCCCCCCCATCACATCCCGGGGGGGTGAGGTACCCCCCATCACATACCGGGGGGGGTGAGGTACCCCCCATCACATACTGGGGGGGGGTGAGGTACCCCCCATCACATACCGGGGGGGGGTGAGACCCCCCCCATCACATACCGGGGGGGGTGAGGTACCCCCCATCACATACCGGGGGGGGGGGTGAGACCCCCCCCATCACATACCGGGGGGGGTGAGGTACCCCCCATCACATACCGGGGGGGGTGAGGTACCCCCCATCACATCCCGGGGGGGGTGAGTGAGACCCCCCCGCTTCCAACCCGGGGGGCACGGGAATACTGAGACACCCCCCTCCCATCTCACCCCATCCCGGGGGGGGGGGCGAGACCCCCCACTTCCATCCCGGGGGGCCCGGGAAGACTGAGACCCCCCCCCCATCTCACCCCATCCCGGGGGTCCCGGGAAGACTGAGACCCCCCCCCCATCTCACCCCATCCCGGGGGGCCCGGGAAGACTGAGACACCCCCCCATCACATCCCGGGGGGGTGAGATCCCTCACTTCCATCCCGGGGGGCCCGGGAAGACTGAGACACACACACACACCCCCCCCATCTCATCCCATCCCGGGGGGTCTCAGGGGGCTGAGGCACCCCACACACACACACCCACACACACACCCCCCACAATTCCTTCACATCCGGGGGGTCCCGGGGGGGCTGAGACTCTCCCCTCCATCCCGGGGGACCCGGGGAGCTGAGAGCCCCCCCATCCCGGGGGGTCGCAGGGGAGACTGAGCCCCCCCCATCCCGGGGGTCCTGGAGAGGCTGAACCCCCCCCCATACACACCCCCGGGGTGCCAAGCCCCTCGGGGGATCTGCCCCCCCCCCCAGTCCCTGCCCATATCCCCCTCCCCATTCTGTCCCCCCCAGTCCCGGCTCCAGCCCCTACCCAGCTTCCCCCCCCCCCCGCAGCCCCCCCATCTCTGCCCCGACCCCCCCCCAAGTCCTTTACCAAGTCCTTTTGCCCCCCATTTCTGCTTGATTCATAGCAGAAAGAGGGGGTTCAAGGGGGGACACAGCCCCCCCCCCCCAGCTCAGTGTAGACCCCCCATTCCTCTGCCTGGATTGGGCCCAGGACCATCACCCCCCCAAAAAAAAAAAAGGGGGGGGCAGGACCCCGCCTGACCCCTTCAAGCCCTCTCCCCCAGGCTTCCCCCCCCCCCCCCCCCCCCCCCCCCAGGGAAGGGGTTTGGGAGGATGGGGGGGGGTCCCTGCACCCCGAGGTAGCAGTTGGGGGGGGGGCACAGTGGAGGCTTTGGGGGGGGGGGGTGTCACACACATTTCCCAGCCCAAGGCCAAGCTCCAAAGCGGGGGGCTTGGCCCCCCCGCCACGTGCGCACCCCACAGCTCTGCCTGGCCCCCATGCCGGGGGGGGGGCCTGGGGATGGGTGAAGGGCCTCCCCCGGCCGGTGACATCTGGGGTCTGGTGCAAATGCGGGGGGGGGGAACACCCCCCCCCCCATCCCACCCCTGGGCCACCCCCCCAAATGGGGAGGGTGCTGGGTGCAGTCAGGTGATGGTGGGGGCCTGCCCCCCGCGTTTAAAAGGGCTTTGGGGCTCCCCCCCAGCAGCCCCAGGCTGCCGAGCCCAGGTCCTCCTGGACCCCCCCCGCGCCCCCCACCCGGCAGCTGAAAAGGGGGGGGGTCCCCAAAAAGGGGGTCCCCAACAAGGGGGGGGTCCCCGCTCACCCCCCTTCCACCCGCTGCTCACAAATACCCTGTGAAAATAAAGGGGGGGGGGCTTTGGGGGGTGGGTTTGATGTTGGGGTTCACAGATTTGGGGGGGCAATGCTGGGGGGGGGGGGGATTCTATCCTGCCTCGGGGCTGGGGGTGGGCACGGGGTGGTGGGTGCTGCTCCTGGTCTCCTGGTTGGGAAGGGGTGGGATGGGGAGGGATGGAGATGGATGGATGGATGGATGGGTGGATGGATGGACGGACGGATGGACGGACAGGGCAGGATGGACCTGGGATGGCCATGGGTCGGCACGCGGCCGTTGGTGAGCCCCTCACTTTTGCAGCCATGGGGCATCTCTGCTGCAGCTGACCCCCCCAGATCCTCCCCATTCCCCCCCAGAGCCCCCCCCCAGCCCCCCCAGAGCCCCCCCACTGCCCCAGAGCCTCCCGGGAGGCCTCTGCGGACAAAGCCCGTGTGTTACCGGCGCTGCCGCGGGGCACGGGCAAACTCGGCCAAAAATAACTCCCTGGGCTCTCGCTGGGACGGCGACAGCTCCGGCTGAACCCCCCCTCCGGCAGTGAGCAAACCAGACCCCCCCCCAAACCTGCTCTGCACCCCACTTCCACCTCTGCACCCCAAAATGCGCCGCAGGCGATGGGTGACCCCCCCGTTATCTGCGGGGTGTGCTCCTGCTCTGCTCCGTGAGACCCCCTCCGCGTGCCTCAGTTTCCCCAGTTGGTAAAGGGGAGCAAGCTGCATGTTGGGGGGGGGGGTCCGGGGGGGACATTGGGGGGGTCCCACCGCCGAGCAGGTGGAGGAGCCCGTTCTCGGCCCTTGGCGGCGGGCGGCTCTGGCTGGGGATCACACCCGGGAGCGGGGCCAGGACCTGGCTCCGGCCAACGCTTTCCACTGGAAAATGGGGCTGGGAGTAAATAACGCGATGGCTGTGTGTCCCCCCCCGGCCCCCTCCCCGCTTTTTGGGGAGCCACCACCGTCACCGGCAACTCCCGGCGCGGCAGAGCCGGCGGAGGAGGGCGATGGATGGATCAGCCCCTCCCCGCACCCCGACTCCGTGTGAGGGGCACAGGGGGGACATGACACATTCCTCAGGGGTCTCCTTCACACACACCCCCCACCAAAAAAAAGTGCCCAAAGGGGCCGGGGCTCCGCGTGGTTCCCACCGTCACGGCAGCCGCCGGATCTCCCGGCACGGGCGGGCGTCGAGGCATCGCCCAGCCGGGGCAGGTGGCCCAAAATTGGGACTTTTTTAACCCAAATGGCATCGCATCGCCCTGACACCCCCCCAAAAAAAAAAACCCCACCACCCCATATCCTTTTGCGTTTTGTCCCCCACTTTTCCGAATGCCGTCCCCGGGCGCTTTCCCGGTTTTCCCCAGTTTCGGGCTCTGGAAAGGCGATCAGATCAGGGAATCGCAGGAAACATCCAAGTCAGCTCAGGAATTCGTCGTGGCGGGAGTGGAAGGAATGAGAGCGCCCGACCTTAACTCTGCCCGCCCCGGGAGCCCTGCGCCACCGTCACCACCGTCACCACCGTCACCGTCGTCACCGTCGTCACCATCGCCACCGGCATCGCCACCGGCATCGCCACCGCAAGGCCCGGGATGCCGTCAGGTGGGGATGTCCCTGCCCTGATGCTGGTACCCAAAAGGGATGTCCCCACCCTGGGGTTTGTCCCCACCCTGATGCCACGCGCCTGGGTGAACGTCCCCACCTTGACGGTGGGTGCTGGGGACACTGTCACCACCAGCCAGGACGTTCTTCCCAGCCTGATGCCACCACCCTGCCTTGATGCCACCAGCCATGGGGACTGTCCCTACCCTGATGCCACCAGCCAGGACATTGTCCCCATCCACTCTCTCTATCCAGGGGGATTGTCCCCACCTTGATGCCACCAGCAAGGGCAAATGTCCCCACCTTGATGTCACCAGCTAAGGGGACTGTCCGTACCTGATGCCACCATCCAGGACAAGTGTCCCCACCATGATGCCACCAGCCATGGGGACTGTCCCTTCCCTGATGCCACCAGCCAGGACATTGTCCCCATCCACTCTCCCTATCCAGGGGGATTGTCCCCACCTTGATGCCACCAGCTAAGGGGACTGTCCCTACCTGATGCCACCATCCAGGACAAGTGTCCCCACCATGATGCCACCAGCCATGGGCACTGTCCCTACCCTGATGCCACCAACCTGGGTGAGTGTCCCCACCCTGATGCCACCCCCCAGGAGCACCATCCGTCCCCAATCCACCGGCGTCCCTTGGATTTGGGACCAAACTCTTCCCAGGTGAACGAAGCCTCATTCTCCTCTCCCCCACCCCACACGAAGCATTTTACCCAAAAACCCCCAAACCCACCCCAAAAACCCCCCACCCCACTTGGAACCCCCCAAAGAGCTGCTTCCCCCCCCCCCCAAAAAAAAAAAAACAGAACCCAATTTTGCTTTTAATTTTCCAACAAGAACTTGGGGCTCAAAACCACCCCGGGGCGCGGACGGGGAAATTCAGCCGCCGGGGTCCGTTTTGCCCCATTTCGCCCCCGTTTTACCCCATTTCAGCCCCATTTCAACCCCATTTCTCCCCACTTTTTGGAGAACTCCCAAAATACCCTCAATCCCATAAAAATAGCCTCAAAACAGAGGGACTTCCTCGCCCGCCGACCCTGACACCCGCTCGGCTGTTTGCTTTACGGGGCAGGCAGAGATGACACCCCCCCCTTATTTTTTTCTTTAAAAAGAGCGTTTTTCAGTAAAGACGGGGGGGGGGGGGATAAAAAAATGCCATTTTTCGATGCTGGCACCTCCCATTAACCTCAGATCTTCCCCCAAATATTTCCCCTGGCCGGCATGGGAACGGGGAGCAGAAAGGAGCTTTGTCCCCCGGCTGCGGCTGCGTGACCAGAAAAAGGACAATTTTTTTCCTCCTCCTCACTTGTTTCTATTTAATTTTATATTTTTAATATCATGAGGGGGTGGGGGTGGGGGGTTGGGTGTGCTCAGTTCCCTCAAAATGGGGTTTGAGCTCCCGGTGGGTGTCGGGTGGGGGGGACACAACACCACCCAGCATCCCACCAGCGGCCCTATTTTGGATGAATTTGCCCCAAAAAGGGTTTGGGGACACCCAGGACTGGATGGTGTGACACCCCCACCCCCCTCAAGCTCTCAGCCACCTTTGGACGCCATAAACACCCCCCAAACCCCCTCTGCGATCCCCAATTCACCCCCTTTCCCCCCCCCCCAAATCCCTTCTCCGGCTGCGAATCCACCCCAGCTGATCCGGATTCACTCGACGCTCCAATAAAAAACCCTTTTTCCCCCCATTTTTTTTTGGGGGGGGTATCACACACAGTCCCCTTTGTCCACTGAACCCCCCCCCCCACCCCCCAAGGGGTTCTTCTGCCCCCGGCCCCCCATGGAAAGGTGGGCAGGGGGCCCTGGGGGAGGAAGACGCCGGCATTTTTGTGAGATGATGTCAAATAATTCACCCTCGTTCAGGCCCCCCGAACCCGGCCTCTTCCTCCTCCTCCTCCTCCTCCTCCTCCTCCTCGCGGAGGTTGGGATGAAAAGGCGACTCTTTGGGGAAGGTAGAGCCGCACAAAGGGCCCCTTTGAGCCTCCGGCTCGGAGCTGCCTCATAAGGGCGGGGGGTTTGGAGGGCGATGGTGGGGATTTGGGGGTTTTTGTTGTGCCCCACATCTGGGGCAGGGCTGGGGGGGGGTCCGGCGTGTTCCGCCTAGGGGGAAGCTGCACCCTCAAAATGGGGAGTTTTGCCCCAAACACGGGGGTTTTGCCCCAAACGCAGCCATTCAGCTCTCCCTTTCAAAAGGCAACAGCCCCCCCCGCCAAAAAAAAAAATGTTTGGAGAAGCCCCCCCCAAAAAAGGGGGGTAGAAGCAATCCGCCCCCCCCAGGCACAACCCTTATACAAGACATCAGAGAATCCCCGCAGCAAAATCAGCTTCGGGGCTTGGAAAAACCCCAATATTGGGGTACCGAGAGCCCCCAGAACACTTCCTGGGCTGGGGGGGGGTAGGGGTGGTTTCTCCCCCCCCCCAAAAAAAAAAAGAGGGCACAAAGCTGCGGGTGCCAGTGCCAGGGCAAGGGGGGGGGCGCGGGGGGCACTGGCAGGCGCGCGCCCCCGCTAATGAGAGCCGCGATTATCCCAAATTAATGAGGGCTGGAAAGAGGCCGGCGACGTTTGCGGGGCCGGGGGGGAGGTTTCGAGGTGTGGCGGGGGGTCGGCGGGGCCGGATAAAACCGTCCCGGCACGGGAACGGCCGCTGCCCCTCGGTTTTGGGGCCAAACCCCCAAAGTTTGGGACAGGTGATGCAAAAAGTGCTATTTTTTTATTAGTCTAATGATGGATGCGGCCTCGATGCGCCGTTACTGGGGTGCAAATAAAAAGGGGGGGGGGGTGTTTTTTTGGGGATATCACCAACTGCCCCATCACATCATGCTGGGGATGCTCTGCCACCGCCGTCCCTACCTGTCCCCGACCCTGTTCCCCGACCCCGGGGCCAAGCGCCCTAAAAAAGGCAGAATGAAGGCGACCCCCCAAATTTTGGGGGTTCAGGGTCACCGAAGGCAGAACCCAACAGCGGTGGCGGCCATGGGGGCAGAATCCGGCCCCGGAGGGGAACGGTGGGTGTTTCGGGAGCTATAAATACCTCCCGGCCGCCGCCGCCACCCGCTTGAGGTTAAATAAACCGCCAGAAATAGAAACCCCGATTCCGGCCCCGGTTATCTCCCGCGCCGCCGGATCCGGCCCTGGGGGGTCCAACCCCTCGTTGAGCCCATCGCCCCCCCCGAATTGCCCACCCGAACCCCTCCCCGTGTCGGTGGGTGATGCTGTATCCCTACAGGCAGTGAGGGGGCTGGTTTGGGGGGGCTGGCTGAGATATGGGGTCACCGGCTGGGGCGGGTGACGTGTCCTCAACCTCCATCTCCTGGGGACCCCCCAGGGCTGCTCAGAGCACCCCAAAGCCCTGCTGCAACGCCCCCCCCCCCACTTTATCCACCCCAAACCCCAAAGCATCCATCCCAAACCCAAAAAGGTGACCCCAAAAGACACCCCAAATCCAGGCAGGGCTGAGCGCTGTCGGGGTACAGCCCCCACCTCCGGAATCGGGGACCCCCCAAAACCACTCCAGCTCCTAACCGCAACGCACAGGAGGGGGTTTCGCCCCCTTTTTTTCCCCGCCGGAGCAAGGGATGGGGGGGAATAGTGAGGGGTGCAGCTTCCTTTGATTCTGGGGGTGTCGTGTCCCCCCCCCAAAAAAAAAAGCCACCTATTTGGGGTGGCAGGGAGCCAGGGCCCCAAGCGCTGCCCCGCGGCGTCCTCCAGCCGGCACAAAGCCGCCCTCTGTGTCCCCGGCCGGAGGATACCGGAAAAAAAAAAAAGGGCAAAAAAAAATAAATTAAATAAATCAGAAAAAAAAGAGAGAGAAAAAAAAAAAAATCCCTAAAAGCGACGTCTCTTACGGGGGCCGGCTCGAGGGTCCCGCGGCTTGAACGGAGACCGGGCTCGGGGCGGGATGGGGCCGCAGAGGGGGGGTTTGGGGGGTTTTGGGGGTGTTTTTGGGGTGTTTTTTTTTTTTTTGGAAAGGGAGCGGAAAAAAAGCAGCGGGGTCGCGAGGCCTAATGAGGCGCCGGGGACGGAGAGATTAGCGGGGTGTGGGGGGGATTTGTGGGGGGACCCTGGCGGGGCGGCGGGGGGCCGGGGCTGGGCAGGGCCCGTCGTTAGGAGAAATTACAATCAGGAGTGTCGTGGAGTGTGCAGCCTCCCCCCCCCCCCAACATGTCCGGTTTGGGGACGAAAAATTGCACAGCGGTGGTATTTGGGGGGGGACACACACAGTGACATCTAAAAAGTCACCCCCTCCCCAGCTGTTGGCAGCTGGGGGGCAAGAGGGGAAACTGAGTCACGCCTCGGCCCCACTCGCAGCGGGGTGGGGGTCCCCCGGGCTGAGCCGGCGTCGTTGGCCGGACCGAATCCTGCATCCCACCCGGCTCTGAGCTGTGTGGTCCCCAGCTGCGGTGGGGGGGGGGGATTTGGGGGTGCCAGGCTGCTGGGGATGAGGGGGGGTATCCCAAATCTTCCCCTGAAGCAAACCCAGTGCCCCAAGAAATAAAAGATGGGGGGACAAGAGGAATGTCGGGATTCACCCCCCGCCAGGTTCCTAAATGCCAAGAATTGGACCCAAAGCGGAGCCCCCCCAAAAAAAAAAACCTTGAGCACCCCAAATTGGGGTGGAGGCGGGGGGGGGGGAGACCCCAAAAACACCCACAGCTCAGATGGAAACTCCTCCCCAGCCACTTTCGGGGTTCTGCTCTGATGCACCCCTGGGGCGTCTGCCCCACATTTTGGGGCACCTACCCCCAGTTTCGGGGTACAAAGGGCCACGGCGCAGAGACACCCCCCCCCCTCAATCCACCTCGGCACAAGGGCGTCTGTGTCTGCGTACGGCCGTAAATCTGGGACTCGGCTTTATAGGCGCTCGCCTAATTATTTCGCCGGAGCGCCGGCAGCGAGGCGGCCGGGCTGGACAAAGTTTACCCAACAATGCGGATGCCAATCGCAACACGCGGCCGCTCGCTGCAGCCCACAAAGGGCATTTTTGTCCCCAAAGGGCTTTTTTTTTTTTTTTCCCCCTTCCTTTTTTTTTTTTTTCATAGCAGCCGTGATGGATTCGGCGTCGAGGGGGTGGGAGATGGACCGACGCTTGTCACCGTGTCACCTTCTGCGCCCGGGTGGGCTCGGTGCCGGGGGATGCGCTTTGCCGATGGGATTCGGGGCGATGGGTTGTGGTGGGATGACTGGGGTGGCTTGCTGCTCCTGGGGATGGGATGACCGCTGGGATGCACGGCACGCACCGTCCACGCTTGGGCATCAAGACTCCGGCCGTGCCTCCTCCCCGGTCCCTCAGGCATGGATACGGACACCGAGCTGCTCCCGGCACGGCCTTTGGATGGTGTCACCCAACCGTCCCCGCGAGGGACCTCCTGGTGCCAGGACCTCCGGTCTGGGTCCTGCCCTTTGCCCAAGGGATTTGGGGCTCGGCCGACCCCAAGAGCGCCGCAGCCGGAGCTCAGCCTTTGCCTGGATGCTTCACCCACGGTGAAAAACACAACAGAAACAAGACCAGCTCCGCTTCGGCTCTAAAAGCCGGACCTCCTCCATCCCCACCAGCGGTTGGGTGGAACCCCACGGCTCGGGGAGCCATCCTCCACGGAGAGAAGCTCCTCCACCCAGGAAGGCAAGGATTGGGCTAGGAAGCCCAGGATTAGGCTAGGAAGCCCAGAGAGAGGTGGCCCAATGGCCCAAGAGAAGGTCCTGGCCCATCTTCGCTCTACACCGAGAGCCGGAGATCATCTATTCATGCACCAAATGGAGCAGGAAGGCAGAAGTTCTCCATCGAGGCATCGTATGGAGATGACCCCAACCATCTCTTGGCAACGGGCTCATTCCCTCTTTGAATCCACCCGGTCCGGGTCAATATTGGAGCCGCTCGGCACTGGCAACGCTGGAACCTGCTGCGGAAACCAGCGGGGCCGGCGCGGGGGCCGGGGCCGTCCCGCCAAGCCCGGCTGCGGAGGGGAGCTGGGAAAAAGGGACAACCGTGAATTTTCAGCAGGTGCAACTCTGTTTTCCTCTTTTTGGGAACCCAGAAGGATGCTTAGGGTGGAAGGATGGAGAAGGGTCACCGGGGCCTTCTCCAAAGAAGAAACAAACCCCGTTCTTCTCGGCAATAACCTGCGAAGTTTTTTGGCCGGTGCGTTCGCAGAGGCGCGACCACGCTCTCTCGCACGGAGGCGGATCAGGGAGCATCGCTCCCCAACACCCCGGCAGCGAGCAGCGGCATCCGGAGAAGCACCGGCTCTCCGTCCCGCAGCGCTGCTCCTCGCATCCACCCCGATACCCGCAAGATTTTGCGAGAAGCCCCCAGCAAACCCCCTCCTCGGGGGGGAGAAGGAGACCCGGGGAAGATGCAAATCACACCATAAGGGCTTCTGGAGGCATCCGAGCTATAAAAGCTCGTTAGCACATAGAGCAGGGCAGGTAATTCCTGACTTCTAGGCACAGCTTTCGGGAGCAGATGAATGGAGCATTGAGCCCTGGGGTGGGAGACAGCGACGTGGGTATTTACAGAAGCCACGTGTGTGTTTGTGAGGAATGTCAGAGACGCTAATAACTGGCTCTTTGGAAATCTCGGGCAAAAACCTTGCTCATGTCTAGGAATAAGGATACAGGAAGGAGGAAAAAGTCAATATGACCTGAAAATCCCCAGACTGGGACGGCCAGGCAGGCTGGGCAATGTGATTTATTCTATTAATAAGCCAGAAAGAAGGGCAGGAATAAATGCTGAATGCATTTTTGGTGGCCGCAGAGGGCTGGGAGCCGCGCGGCCGGGGAGGGGGTGTGAGTCTCTTCGGGGTACCGGCAGCGGCGAGGCACAAGCCGCCTTTGACGGGGCCATTTTCTCCCTGGCTTTTTTAGGAGCAGGGAGCCAAGGAAAACAAGGGACTTGTTGATTTTGTTCCTGGGACATTGTAAGGGGCTCTTTCAGCCCCGAAGTACTGTTCCGAGCGGGGCGGCGGGGGCTGGAAGCTCCTTCCCAGGGGTGGGAAGGGACGAAGCCCTGAAGCAGGTTACTGGGACAGGATCCCTATTCCCAACTCACCACCTCCAGCTCCAGAAAGCAGCAAAATCAAAGGCGATAACACCCAGGGCGCGACTGCAAAGGCCTTTTAACTCCAGCTCGCAGCAGCTCTGGCTCCTTCCTCCATCAAATTGGGCTAAAAGACCTCCGTATGGCGAGCGCCCGAGCCTGCCGAGAGCGATTTATTTTAACGAGAGGGTGAATTACGCAGAATAACCTTCCCCGAGCAAGGGCTGCTCCCTGACAGCGACGCTCCGGCTCCTGGTGCAGGGATGCAGCTCACAGCTCCTTTTATTTAACCGGGAATCACGACAGGCGCACAAAAAGAGAAAAGATACGTTACTTTTTTTTTTTTCCTCAGGTTTTTACTTGCAGTAAAAGATAGAAAAAGGTAGTAAATGAACTTGGTATAAAACACACGGAGGGGAGAGGGAAGGGGTACAAACCAGCCTACAAAGAACACAACCTGGCGGGAGCAAGGGGTGAAAGGGAGAAATTTTGTACAAAACTACTGCTTACAGGTAGAGAAAAATGTATAAAATATCCCTCCCTATCTGGAGACAAAAATACAAAAGTGGACATTATTTCATTCTTTACTTATACTTAAAAAGCTTATGTACACGAGAGAAAAGAAGCAGGTTCAGCGGCTTGGGAAGCTTGTCAAACACTCGCCGCTTCCTCCCACATCGCACTTGAGAATAAATTAAAACAGCTGAAAGCATCAGCACAGCCCCGTCCAGGACCGAGCAGGGAGCCCAGAGGAGCGAGGCGCTCGGGGTAAAGTGTTCAGAAGCATCGGGGCATCCCCCAAAACTCCCATTTTTGGAACAGTTTAAGTGCTTCTGAATATTTTACTGCTCCCCCCGTGACTGATGGGGACGCAGCTCGTCCTGAAGGCTCCCGGGAGTCGCACGCTGAATGTACTCGGAGATACCTTTGGAAGCACTTCTCGACTTGACGACGGCGCCTTGCCTTCAACGCAACCTTTGACCTTGCGTCAGCCTTTATCCCCAGGCAAAACATGTGCAAAATATCACGGAGAGAGAGGAGCGATTCATTCCGCTCAGCTGGGGCCCTCCGCGCAAGGACAAAGGTGGCAAGAAGCCGCGGCCTCAGCTCCTGCGAGGAGGCAAAGCCAGGGCAAGGGGGGGGAAACAAAAACCCAAACCCAACGCACACGCAGACTTTGTTCATTGTCACTCCGGAAAAACGTTTGGAAATATATACAAAACAATTCAACGGCGCATCGGCTTTACTCTACAGTTTTGTACCTGAATTTCCGTAAACAGTTGATGCTAAAGAACTGAGAGACCAATTCCTCGGGCAGAAAAACGACTCTGCAAAAGCGGCATTCAACAAACAAGTTACTTTCGGAGATCCCCAACCTCCTGCCTGTCACCCTCAAGGGACACCCGACGTGCCTCCAGCCCCCTGCCCGGCTCTCCGAAGCCCACAGCCAGGCTGTCCCGAGAGCCGCGGGTGCCAGGTTATCATCTTAGGATAGGTGATAAGGGGCAGAGTTTGTGATGGGTGAGAAAATGCTGACTTTGAGGACAGAGGGGAGATAATGCAGGAGTAGAGGACACATCAAAAAATGTTCCTCTACGAGCAAACCTCCCTACATCCACCCCCAAATAGGTTTTTGCCCACCCGACTTAGAGCTCTCCCAGCGCGCAGAGCATCCAGAGCCATCGAAGTGCTTTCCCCTCCTCCGAAATCCAGCCTCCCCCCGCCAGAGTCAGGCCATCAGCTCAGCAAAGCCGGCAGCGAGAGCTGCAACAAGCAGAAAAATAAAAAGTTCCTTGAACGTCCGAAGCTGCCCCCTCAAGTCTCAGCACCTGAAAATCGCTTGTAAAAATAGGTCTTGAAATACAAAAAAAAAGAAAGAACAACAGAAAAAAAAAGGCAAGTGTGCTTCTGAACATTTCTATTGCGCATTGGTCCGTGAATGGTGTTTTATCAAAAATATGATACAGAGTCCGTTTGCTGTGTCTTTGACTGAAGCCCCGGGCAGGTCCGCGCCTGCCGCGGCTCAGGCTGCTGAGCAGGGCAAATCTGGGCACTTCTGATACAATCTCGCAAGGAAGCGGCTTTCGGCACAACGTCATCATAACAGCTTGCGATGAAGGATTTCCCAGGCCATCCGCTTTCGGAAATAGGGCATGTGTTGCTTTGGGTGGGGGGAAAGAGAGAGAAGAGAAAGAAAATGTACATCAGCGTGTCTTTCACTTGTCTGCTCGTTTATCGAGCAGCCGCTCTCCTGGGTGCGGCTTTTTAAGCGGTGCCTTTCTTGGGGGAAAATCTACTTTGCCATTATTGAAAACAGGACAGGTAATAACGTAGCTCTGATGATATCCTCTAATAATTAGAAGTTAAATATTCACGCGTGGGATATTCCGTGGAGGCTGACAACGTTAAGTAACACTGAAACTCCCTGGGATTTGGGCTACAACGCCCCACTTTTGTGACCACTGTAACCGGGTCCCGTTACAGGTTTGTGAGCTTTCCGCAGCTGTATCTGTGACGTGCCCCACGGATTTGAGTACAACAGAAGACCGGAGGATGGCTTTAGAGGAACAATTTTGCACGGCGTAAAGAACTGCCGCAGTGCCTTGTGTCAGCTCTACTGCAAGGAGCAGCAGTACAATCCCCACGCGGGCTGGGGGCACTTTAAACCCACAGAGAAAGAGGCAAAGGGCATTTGGAAAAAATCAGAACGTGCACGAAGAAGTGCCATGTGCCCGTCTCTCCCCGAGCACGAGGAGCACGCCAGGGTGGGGTTTACCTGAGTGAAGTTGATGGGCTTGTCTTTGGTAATGCAGTCGGCGTATTTGCAGGCAAACATCCCGCAGTCGCTGCCGTTCATCTGCTGCGGGATCTCCTTTAACGGAAGGACACAAACACAAGTGTCATTTCCAGAGGAGCCAGTCCCCACGCGCTCGCTTCCAAGGATGAGGAGCTCCAAGCGAAGGACCTCTCTCAAACGAGGTAGGTCTGCACGGATAGGCGAACACCAGCGCGAGTAAGGGGAGGTGAAGACAAGAGGGTGGGCAGTGGGAATCGAGGTGGCACTGGGGCAGCCCTGGCTCAGGAAAGCCCCCGTACTTCCACGTAGGGCTGGATGGGAATCTGCAGCAAAGCAGCCTGCCACTGAAGCTCTGGGATTTCTTCACCCCCTACAGTTACCACAAGAACGCATCCGTCGGGAAAAGCAGCCAGGAAAGGTGCTTTTGGGTCAAGACCGAGAGCAAGGACCAAGAGAGACCCCTTCTCCAAACCTCTGATTGCCCAAACCTACCTGACTCTTCTTACTCAGCAACGACCAGCCATTAGTGTCGAACTCTTTCCTTTTCTTGTCAAGACTTTCCTGTTTTAAGTATTGCCTGTAGGAATAAGAGAACAAAGAAAGCTTACTTAGAGGAACGGGGGAAACCAGCCAGTACACTGTATGTCAGTTTACCTAAGATGTCCTCTGCCGTGTTTGCAGAATTAATGCAAAATGGAAGTCCAATATTTTCGTCTCAGTATTGGCCATTTTAAAAAGGGCTCTATAGACCCGGGCTTTGAGGCAGTCAAAAGAAGGACCAAGCAGAACTTACAAACTCATCCAAAAAAAGTACCTGCCAAGCAGAGAGTCAAAACCACAAATAAACCAGCGAGAACACATCTAATTCATCGGAGAGTGAATCACGGCAGAGAAAAGCTCAGCAGCCACGGGGCTGCCTCAACCGGCTCCTGCAAGCGGAGCGTTATACTCGAGGGGAGAGCGGAGAGCTGCGCTCTGACGGCGTGCTGTGAACTGGTGCCTCTTATCGTGTGAGGATCTTACTTAGCGTAAAGACAGACAGGAGCAAATTTCCCACAACCTTAACAGCATCCCAGCAGCTCCGGAACAATCACCCTGTGTGTAAAGCGTCAAAAAAAAACCAAACACCACAAAGCTCCTCTCTGGGCTGGTGGTGGGTTCAGGTCACTGGCAGATGTTCTCCTGGAGCTCTTCTCCCAGGTTTCCCTTCCAGTCTTGATTTGATTTCTTCTTACCACAGCAGAAGACAGATAGCAAGAGGCAAACTAGAGGAGATGACCCTGATTTTCTCAAATAAGGTCCAAGGCTTGGGGATGGATGGGAGGCAGCCCTGGGAAAAGCCACACCGCTGTCCTCTCCACGATGCTTTTACAGGGATGGAGTCAAAATGGGGAGCCCAAGTGGGAGAAGGAGCCAGCCGTGGCAGGGGTGGGATGTCAAATACCTTTCACAAGCCTTCCGCAGAGGGAGAAGAGCCGCAGAGCCAGTCCCATTCCAGTTCCTAGAACTGGAGAGCAAGGAAAGCTCACGGGTACTGGCCCGTCTCCTCTGCCCAAAAAGGCTTCCACCAGTTTGGCCTAAATTGTATCACTGGAAGAACAGAAAAGTGGCGGTTTTTTTTTCCCCCTGCCTCCTTGAAAAAGTTTAGAAACTCTACCAAGACCATGCCCAAAGCACGCCCAAGCAAATGCCACGCGTTTTCCTTTGCGGACATGAACACCTTGAACCATTCCCTTCACTGGGAAGTACGGAAAGGGGAGCTCAGGAAGGACGCAGACATAAAGATGGACTAGAGGGAGCCCAAGGAGACGAGGCAATGGGCCCAAGACATTCTTAACAGCCCTAAAGAAGCCCCTCTCTGTTGGCTGCCAGCATCAGTAAGTGACATTCAGCTTTGCAGACACCCTCTGTTCATCTTGGTTACTAAAAGGACTGGGAAGATCTACAGAAACCATCTCCTTCATGTTTGACATCTCCTCAAAACAGCCCGAGGAGCCTTCTTACTGTCGCGGCTGCGATCAGAAAGTTTGGAAAGGAAAAAACAAGGGATTAGATGCCGCTGGCTCAAATGGAAGGGTCAAGAGAGCATCTGGCACGGAGAGGGAGGCGGGTTTGGCCGCCAACACGGGGAGATGTGCCATCTTTTGGAAATCTGATCCGCAAAGACTTGGCTAAATCGCATCTTGCTGTTAGTAAACGCCGAAACACGGTGGGAGAAGCGGGTGATGCAACCCACAGACAAGCCCGAAAGATGTAGGGTCGAACTTGCTGCTTTGGTGCCAGTCGGGGAATTTTCCCTATCATAACTCCAAAGAACTACTCAAAGAAAAACTCTCCTGGACTGAAGAGTCCCTGAAACACCAAGGGACCACTGAACAAAGTACTCAAAGTGGCAGCAGAACCACCCAGCAGCCTCTGAACACGAAGCCAGCCCCTTCCTAGTGATTGTGTCTTTAGAAAATAGCCAGAAATAGGTTTTGCTGGATGCAAGAGTGTCAAGGAGGAGAGTCTCCCTCCTGGCAGTCCCCCGAGACCAGATCAGGTCCAGACAAGCATTTTCTATCAGCCTTCATTAGCTGGACGCACGCTCCCAGCCCAGTTCCCCAGCACAGGGTCTGCCGGCTGCCAGCGACTGCTGTAATTGCTCTTGGGAAGCTCTCTGCTTGGCTGCTTTGACTCAGCTGCAGTTTGGACAAGACAAGATCAGCAGGGGGTAAATCTCAGAAAAAAAACCCCTTTCGCTGAGCATGAGAAGTCTCCGTATCTCATCTCCAAATAAAAACCTAATGGATGGAGAAGAAACGCCTTGCAACGAGTTCAAAATGAGGGTGAGCTGAGCCTCCAGCACAGTGGCTGGAGGAAGGGAGCAGACTATCTGCACCACAATACAAACATGGTGAAAACATTAATTAAACGGCCTCATTTCAACTGCAAAAAAAATATATATATATATCCTGGCAATTACTGCCTACTACAGAACCCACTTGAATCCTCAGCTAAAAAAAGAGCAGCAGCACGTGGCCCGCTGTGTTCTGCACGTTAGAGACGGGGAGTGAAGCTGATAAATAAAAGGACGCATCACACGAGGAACCGGGACGAGCCTCCAAGCAACGTCTCCACGTGGACCAGGCCTGCACATACGGAGCGGGGGCGGAAAGAGGATGCGAGCGCGAGACTCGTCTGGCAGACAAGGAAGAAACCGGTGAAGTTTAAACAGCGCTAGAGCCTCAGCGAATAAAGCGATCAGGTGGCTTCTGCACGTCCAGTTTTATCTGCAACGACCGCAAGCCACAGCTCCAATGCCGACACACACACAGCAGCCAGGAAATTTTGAGTTGTTTCCTAGAAGAGCGAGGAAATAACCCACTACGCGCAGTTCGCGTTAACTGTGGCCATCACCTGTGCGGTTTCCTAAAAGCAGCCTCCAGCAATCTAGCCTGCACACGGAGATCAGCGAACATCAGACACGTTGTGTAAGAAATACAGCACCGGTCCTGCCTTGATAACAGCCCGAACCACCTTTTAGGAGGAGACTGGAAGAAAATGCCTGACTTCAAATCGTAAGACAACTTTAGGAGGTAGAACTTAATTGATGAACTTTGTCAGGACCTCAAGGAGAAAAAGCTTGACACAGAATTTTTAAGCGTAATTACACGCCAAATCAAAACCCAACATGCCTGAAATGCCCCATCAAATATTGCAGGCCTTTAACCTCATTTTCCTCAATCTGGAAGCGGATTTTTGCCCTCTACAGTGCTTATACACACACAGAAACCTGACCAGGTGCCTCAGGGAATTGTTGAAATCAACTCCACAGCATACTGCTAAATGTCTGAAAGCCCTGAAGTAAAGGGCACGTAAAGGTAAGCATTTCAAGCGCCGCTGCTAGCAGGAGATAAGAAGATTTCACAGGCATGAGTCGTTTTGTGCGCCCTAGCTATCCCCTAAGCCTTCCTCCAGCCTTGGTACACTAGAATCAAGTTTTTAAGTAATTTTAGCAGGTTGGTTTATGTCAGCTCCAAAACACAGACCCTTCCAGCAGAGCTGAGATAGCGAGCACCGTGTTTCCCAAGGAGAAACCCCCCAAAAAAACAGAGGCAGCTTCCTTAAAACCCTCTCCAGGTCTCACACCCAAGTTGTGTGAAAGCCCAGATGCTGAAACAAAGCAATGGCAGCCACCAAACCACGAACGTCTGTGGTCCCTACTCACTCTTAGCCTGGCCAGTGCCCCTGTATTTAATCAGTTACCTTCCCTGTGCCTCAGTTTCCCTCCTCTGTAAAGTCTGGCTAATGGTACGACACTCACCACCTTTAGGAAGCTCTAAAGATTGAAAGCATGAAAGGGTCACTAACCATGAATAGGACCTCCGTCCCTTCTTCCCGGTGTGATCCTCCCACTGCATTCAACCAATAAAAGCCTCCTAAAAGGAAACAGAGGGAAAACAATTACGTCCAGGGCAACAGTGACCTGAAATCCCGGCTCTCTACCACTCACCCTGAGTGGCCGAAACATCTTGTATCCTCTGGTACTCTCTCCTACCTGTTTGGGGACCTGCTTCCTCATCCCAGACCCCTAAACGAAGCTTGGGCAGGACTCCTGGGTCCCCCTCTCACCTCCCAGGTGCTTCATTTCACCAGATGTCTGTGCCTTTTTCCTTGGAATCAAAGAAATTCAGGCTGAAAGGAACTGATTTCACCCAGACCATCCCTGCCCCGAGGCAGGCCAGCTCTGCTTGCACCCTTCCTGAAGGCAGAGGCAGAAGTCACACTGCGAAGCTAAGAGATGCTGCCCTGAGCCATACCCAAAGATTTTATACTTCTCCTTTCCCTCTCCTCCCTTTAGACCAACAGTACAGAACAGCGTGGAAAAGGGAAACAGCTATTTTTACGGTTATTTAAACGAACCCGGTGCGTGCAGACTGCAAAGCACCTGAACTGGAAAAGGAAAGTGCTAAACGGACTGGAAATGGCATTTGCCTGCTGTCTCTCTTTATCATTATTCACATTCCTTGACTGAATGAGTGACACCTCCGCCGACATACTCAACCTCATGCCAGAAGACTCAGGATCAGGTTCCCAAGTCAGCGTCGGAGCGAAGCTGAGACGAGAAACAGAACCGACGGCCGACCCAGGGTCAACGTCGGAGCGACAGAGGAGTTGGCGACTGTGTTTCGTAAATCACTTTGCAATCTGATTTGTATCAAGCCTGACGGCCCTACGTGACTAGGGACCTTCGAAAAGAGGGGGTTTTTCACCCCCACCCAGACAGTAGCTCATTTTTTAATCGCACTCCATTCAGGAGCAGCTTCCAAATATGGGAAAAGAGCCCTGGATTTGACATGTAAGCACCTCTCTTCTACAAGAGCTCGGAGAGCAGGCAGCCAGCTCCGCTCCCTCCTGGAGCATCGCTCAGGATGCGAAACCCAAGACCTCCTCTGCGGTTTGAACCCAAGGAAGAACAACTCTCACCCAGCCCCAGTTTGGAGGCATGGCACAGCGTGTAACACCCTGTGGAACTCAGTACGGACGAGAGCCATGCAAACCTTTATCCACAGCCTGATCCAAGAGACGCTCCCGCACCCTACATCTACCATTGGGCTCTCCAGAATCTCCTCGAAATAAAGGGCCGAGCTACTGAGCTGATCTTGGCCACAGGCAGGAAAAGCTCCCACCTGGAGGAAGGAGATGCCATTCCTTCAAGCAGCTGCAGGACAAGGGAAGGACCCTACCCCTCAGGGTCCGAGAAGCCATTTTCCTCTTAAAGATGATGCCCAAGAAGACTCTGCAAGACTGGTAAAGCCTGACGTCCTTAACAGAACGGGTCTGAAACCTGTCTATACCCACAAAGGTAACACCAGCCTCACTGGCAGATCTTTTGGGAAGAGGTGAAGAAGGCAGGGCATCGGCACAGGACTCTCTCGCAGACCAGCTTTGTAACTGCTGACCGCGTCAGCAATGCGTGGTGAAACACGAAGCGTGAAAACCAGGACGTTCCTCTAAATCTTCCTTTCAGGACCCAGAAAGGGACTGTCCCCACGGAAAGGTTGTCGCTTCCAGAGCGAGACAAGAAGCCGTCTGATTTTCAAACAGGCACAACTCAAATAAGTGTTACTCACAACAGTATCCTGCAGGCTTCGCTGTTTATTCCACCCATGGAGTCGTAATAGGTGATGGTTTTTTTCCTGAAGTCTACAACCTACACAAAGAGAGATTCATTAATAACGCACAACGCAAGTCGCTCATCTCTTTGCCAGGACACGGGCTCTGCCGCTAGAAAGAAGTAAATTTAGACCGTTTCACAGCAGAGAAGAATTTCAGAGGACCTCTACCATCCTCGGCACAGCCCTCCCCAAAATCCCCCCTTGCTGCTGTGTTATTTAACCACTTCAATCTCTAAAACAGGCTCTCCTCAGAGCACCCCACTAAAACACAAGAGCACTCTGTTATCCTTATTGTTAAAGCCGCAGACAGATAGGTTTACAGAGGCTTTGCTCCACTTGACGTGTACATACTGTGCAGTTCATGAAACAAGTCCCCCAGGTGTTTTTTCGGGGCCCCATGCCCTGTTTCCACACCACCGCCCACCCGTGCGAGCACCGCCTTTCCGGGCAGCTTAAGAACCCTCCGAGGGGGTTTGAACGAAGGAGGTTGACGTAGGCTTAAAAGCCACGTGCGATCTCTTACTGCACGGGTGCCAGCAGCCAAGAGAAGGGATGGAACAAATTGGGGGCAGGAGGTAGAGAAAGCTGTGCGGTATCTGTCGTCTAAATCTCTCTAAAGCGATCCCATGGCAATGTCTCTAAAGGTGAGTTTGTGGGAACGGGGAAACGAGATCTTTCTCCGGAGAATAAACTAGCCTACCGTGACCTTCACAGCTGTCTGCCTTTTTTCTTTAAAGACTAGAAACACACCAAAAAGTTGCAGCTATCTTTTTACTCACTCCAGGCTTCGATTTGAGCCACAAACACAAAATTTCCCCCTCACGCAAACACCTGACAACTGCATCACTCAAAAGCCATGACATTTTAGCCTTAGCCAGGTGGGTTTATAGGACGACCTGCTCCAGCTATGCTCTACTGCGAATAACTAAAGCACTCACTGCTAGGCACCAATGCACTCCCAGATGAATAGGCACCAAGAGGAGATCCACAGAAAAGATATCCACTTTTTTAGTCCACCGTTTCACGGCTTGGTACCCCGCCGTTTTTAATTTGGTAAAGAAGAAAGTATTGAACGCATGAACTGCCGGCAAACCCTTCTCTTTGCTCCGCTCCATCAGCAAATTCATGTAGAAATTAATTATCTGGGGAAGAAAAAGCATCCAGGACACGTTAGAGTGTTGACACTTCTGCATAAAGTGCTCTGCCCCTCTGCAAAAATAGGTGATAAATTGGTTTTGCCTCCACCTGTCCCTCTGAAGACCTGTCCCCGGGGGATTCGCAACAGCTCAACAGCCTTAAAACCTTCAAAAATCCAGAAAGCTTTAGGAATGCAGCCTTCTATATTTCAGACTTACTTCTTTTTTCCCCCTGATCATGTCCACGGTCAGTCCCACTCCTCCCAGTATTATTCTTTCTTCAAGTGCCTGCTCTACACAGGGGTTTCTCCACAGATTAACTGTTCCAGAGTGTGAAGCACAGCCCAAAACTACTATTCTCACTCTGATTTCTTTCAGCAAGAAAGCAGACACGTTTGTTCACTTCAACCTACTTTAAATTGCTAAAGAAAAATGCCTTAACAGCCCAAGGTAGACTCCTCACCTCATCGTTCAGCCAGTTCAGATTATTGAGGGTCTGAATGTCTTTCCGAGTGATCGTTAACCGAAAAGCTTCACTGAGGACCTCGTCCTGGTTCCCACCTCGGAAAACGTTCTTTATTTCCTTTTCCATTTCCTACAGGGAGGACACAGACAGCATTGGAAGGGAGAGTTCCTGCTACTCCCGTCACAAAGGCTGGATTCAAACCCAGGTTTATTCTTTGCTCCTCAAAGGATAAACTCGCTACAAAATGGACACGGCAAAAGGTAACAGCCATCTGTCCCTACGCATAGATTTCAGGAAATCACATTCATATTTAGATCTTTTACGCACGCCAGCATCTGCGTACACTAGATCCAAGCAGATTTACCTCGGTGATTTCAGGGAACTCCTCTTCGCCGTCAGCTGACTTAGCATCCTCTTTCTCTTCCGGGCCCACCGTGACAGGGATCTCCTTCTCAAGGGGTACTCGAAGATTTAAATCCACCAGATCCTGCACCGAGTGTTCCTGTTCCTGCAACCGCTGAAGGAGAGACCTTCGGATTAGGTAGCGTCCAAGGGTGTCACCTCTCCGGGGCTTGCGAGGGAGCTACGTGGGGCCAGTTGTTCCAGGAGATGCAGAAAGGGGCATGGAGGGGGAGCATTTATCCTGGCCGTGATGCTACCAAGAGCCCTGCCACGGGAAAGGGAAGACACCAGACCCCAAAGGAGTCTATTTTTGTCGTTTTTCCGTTTCCAATTTGCTTTCTATTCTATGGTTTAACATTTGGACTTGCAGAGACTGTTCTTTCAGTAACTGCTCTCTGTTACCTGGCTTTGCAGCTGTAAGGCCAGTGCTTTCTGCTCTTCAATTTGCCGCCACCTCTCCCGAGCTCGTGAATCGTAGACGCTGGTTCTGAAAAGCAACAGTTTACGTGAACAAATCAGTGTTTATTTCTACACGTGAACACTCACGATAGGAAAAAAAGAGCAAAAAACCCAGGTACTTACAGTTCTTTGATCCAGAGTTCTGCCTGGAAGAACGGGAGGCTAGAAAGGGGGAGAAAGGAGAGGTGTAAGTGGTGGTCTTTACATGGAGAGTAAGTAATTGCCTGAAAAGCGATTTGTAAGTATTATCTGAGAACAGCCCTACCGCTAGAGCGATAGTAAGAGCTACAGACAGATCTGCCAGCGATTTGCAGCCAGGTCTCAAGAGGTTTAATGCATCACACTCAAGTTCCTGTAACTACAGCAAACCGCTCTCTCTTCACGAGACATTCAGAAAGCCACCGGTCACCTTTTACTCTGCATTCTCACCTCTTCGTGGAATGAAAAAGAAAAAAGCTATTGCAAGCCACCCCTCTCTCCAGATACCATTTTACAGCCTCTTACCTTGGTGCTGGGGTTCTGGAATCCTTTACCTTGAGCAAAATGACAGAGTCCGACCCTAGATAGAACACAGTTTACGGAATGTTGTTATCCTCACAATTACTACCCGCTTCCACAACTGCTACAAGAATCCAAATACAGACAGGGAGTGAAAAAGCACGTTTGCCACACACATTTAAGTCGACTGCCAGGTTTTGGGGTTTTGGTTTGGGTTTGTTTTTCATTCGGTTGGGGTTTTTTTACCTTCAGACTGCGTATTAGATGCTGGTAGGTTTTCTTGCTGATGGTGGGCTGTGGAGTTACTGGACTCAAAGATATTGGAGGGATAGCTGGGGGCAGAGTAGAGCGACGGTTTGTGTGACGGCTGCTCCTGTGCTCTGAGGACGCTGGTTGCTGAACTGGCTGGTGCAACGCTGTGAGCTTCAAACAGCTTTGAGTTCTTGCTGGGAGTTTCTTTCACTAGGGTTTTGCTGGAATTTGAACACCTGGACCTAGGAACGACAGAAAGTAAGTTCCCAGTGGATACATGTGGCGCTCTCGGTTGGGGAAGAGCATTTTACATACTCACAGATGGAAGGGGAATAGCGAAGAGGGCTTGGACGTGGAAAATTGCTTTCCTGTGACCATCTGAAGCAACTGCCTGTAGATCTCTCGCTCTTCCTCTCGAACAGTCTGCAGGGAAACAACCAGATACGTCTAGCTAACGTGATTTCAACAAAGACACCACAAATAGTGAGCAGATACACACAGAAATAGAGATTTTATGGGTGCAAGCACATCCAAGGGGTCTCGAGTTCAACCATCAGCCTTGATCAGACCAACCGCAGTTGAAGAGTGAACGCGAGCAGAGCTGAAGCCAGCTTCTGCCCAGCAGAAGGAGCGAATCCAGCACGAGACAGTCGGTTAGAGCCATCTCAAGCGCCTCACGGCGCCCAGGAAAGATCTCCTCAGAAAAATCCACCCGCTAAACAGTCTCCCAGCCTTTCCTTTACCTCTTCCGCCGTGCTGATGAACCGCCGGGGCGTTTTCTTTGGGCTAAGCAGGCTGCGGCGACAGGGACCGCTCCAGGAAGGACTCTGAGCGGGTTTGATGGGAAAAGCTGATGCATGGCAATGGTGGTTTGATTTCCCTACAAAACTATTGGATGTCCCACTGCAAAGAGAGAAAAAAAACCCACTTCTATTTGATTCTGTGCTCGTTTTAGTCCGTAACTTCGTTCTCCCCCATCTCCAAACCCAGCCAAGAACGAGACTACCCAATTGCGATGAGAAATTCGTATTTTATTTGCGTTTTAAGAACCATCTCAAAGCTGAAGGCTGGCTCTGAAACCGTTCCTGAGGCCTGTGCGGCCAAAACAGATGCCACCAGGTGGCACTGCGAGGCCGAGGAGCCACGGCCTGGAAAGCCCTGGCCAGACCTTCCCGCCAGATCCACCAGCTCCCGCTTCCATCCATGCACCACAAAATGGCTGAACCTCGCCCGGAGACACCGCTCTCGGCATTTTTATTTCTCCGTAACAGCAGACGCCCTCCCTCGCCTTGCTACTCCCCACTCTCACGCTCAGGCTCACCTAACAGCCCACGAAAAAAATACACGGGTCGATGTGGCGTTTCTCCCGTTGAAATTAATTTTCCCTATTTGCAAACAAACGTTGGCCACTGCGGGGATTTTCAGGAGCAATAAAGACTTTACCCGGTCTGGAAAGGTCTGAAGCAACACAAGTTTATACCAGCTGCAAAAATAGCCCCTGCACCCAGCACGACATGCACCAACCAGCACATTTTCATCACAAAACGACGACGTACTCTTTCTCCCCCAATTTTCCAGTGGGGTAAGGATGCTCCCGTTCTCATCGCAGCACTCCCGATACACTCAAAACCGATCTGTTAACCACTAGCTTTTGTAAGAGGCAGGTTACGCCACGCTGTGCCCTCTCAAAACCAACGCTCACCCCCTTTACAAAGCATCTTTGCCACAGGGAGGTTTAGAAACACCGAAAGGCGCCTATGGACCCCGGCCAACCTCAACCCACGCAATGATTTTCACCCTGAATTTGCTCTGTATTGATACGGATGGTTTGTGTGGGTAAAATCCCCACACAAAGCTCCCACAGGACTCTGCGGGGAAGGTTAAATGTGGAGGGGAGCTTTACGCACCTGGGGTTTTTGCGTGCTTCGAGGTAAGAGCCTCGGCTCACCCTCGGCTTCTGCGGCACGGAGCCCAGAGGGGGAACCAAGCCCCTCCACTGCCCGTTGGCGCTGCATCCAAAGGCTCGAGGCTCCCCCACCGCCCGGTAGCTGTCAGGGCAGGGGACTTCTGCGGGGAAGAAACATGGCAGCGGTCAATAAAAAGCCACATCTTCCTCTCCAAGCTGGTGGGGGAAGGGAAGAGCCAAAAAAATGACATTCCAGGGCAGAAAACCACATCTTACCTGGGCTGTAATTGAGAGCGCAGGATGCGTTTCCAGCGGGGCAAGCGAAACCGCTGATCTTGTTGGGTAAAAACTGTGTGAGAAGATCACAGCTTTTTATTAGAAGAACACGCAGCTCAATCTTAAACCCCAGAAGCGATAAAACTATGGGGGTACGTGAAAAGTTACAGCTCCTCCCCAGTCACATCGTTATAAATTAGCAATTACTGAAGCAGACTGGAGCAATAACACGCCAGTACGGGTCTGACAACGCAGCCAGTGTCACTGGCTCTCCCGTCCCCTCCTAAAATCCGCGCTGCCGGGTGCGACGGCAGCTTTAACGAGGAAAGAAATAAACAAACGCTGCTTTCATCTTATTACAGGGCAAAACATCAGCTTCACTGCTGCGCTGCCGACTCCTCGAGACACGACTGCAGCGTCAAGATACGCACCCGCGCTTTCCGAGGCCGTACGCCGAGCGCGCCCGCGCGTGGGTTTACCATCAGACTCCACGCGTGATTTCGCTTTTACAAGCTCGTCGGTAACCACCAGCGCAAGCGGGGCTCTCGCATTGCAGAAGCGTTGGGTGTTACTGAGATGGGGCTGTCAAAAGCACCCGGTAGGTTTGGAATTCAAGGCTTGGGGGATGCTGCGCAGAGAGACCCTGCCCACGGGCGCCTCCGACCCACGGGGATACGCACAGGAAGGGGAAAAGGGACCAAAAGAAACCACCAGCCCCAAAAACCAGACAGCGACCGGGGCGGGGGAGCTCGCTCGCCCGCTGCAGCCACGCCGGGGACCGCCGGCGAGGATCAGCCGGCCTCCGCACCTTGCTGTCGGGCTGGGAGAGCGGATCCCGCAGGCCGGCTCGCGAGGGCAGCGGAAAGGCCTTGAAGACGGAGCCGTGGTTGGCCCGCGCCGCGTCCCGGGCCTCCATCCTCATGGGCTCCGCGGCCGCATCTGAGGAAGAAGAGCCCCCGTCAGCCCCCTCCCGCAGAGGGGAAGCGGCGGAGCAGTCTTCTCTATCCCGAGGGGCCGGACCGGCTCGGGGAGCAGTGGGCGGGAGAGGGCAGCTCCGGTTTTCCTTCTAAAAACGAAGATAAGGAGAAAAAAAACCGTCAGGGAAGGGCAGGACCCCACCGGTCAGCGCCCGAGACGCGCTGGCGGCGGCGCGGGGGCTCCCGCCGGGCGGAGGGCGAGGCTGGCGGTACCGGCCGAGGCTCCCAGCGTTTACCCCCGAGGCGGTACCGCTGCCGCGCACACGCTGCGCCCCGCCGGGGACCGGCTACACCGCCCCGGAGCCGCCGGCCGGGGCAAGGCCGAGGCTGAGGCCTACCGCCGCCGCTCCCGCCGCCGCCGCCGCCGCTGCCCCCCGGCCCGGCCCTACCGGCCCGGCTGCCCTACCGGAAGCGGAAGCGTCGCGAGGGCGCGCGCGCCTTTCCCGGGCTCGGTGGCGACTGCCGGCAACGAGGCGGACGGAAGCGGAACTCGACGCCGGGCGCGGCGCCGGCGGAAGTGACGCCAGAGACAGGCGGCGGCGGGGGCCGGGGGAGGCGGGAGAGGCGCATGCGCTGTGTGCGGGTGGAGGGGGGCGGAGGGAGCCGCCTGGCGGCGCGGCGGCCCCGTGGGTGTCAGCCTGGGGGGGGGGGGTGGCCTGTGGGGAGGGGATCGCCCTATGGGGGTGTCACCCTATAGGGGTCCCCCTGGGGGGAGGGGATCGCCCTATGGGGGTGTCACCCTATAGGGGGTCCTCCTGGGGGGAGAGGATCACCCTTTGGGGGGGGGTCACCCTATAGGGGTCCCCCTGTGGGGAGAGGATCACCCTTTGGGGGGGGTGTCACCCTATGGGGGTGTCACCCTATAGTGGGGGGACGCTGTGGGGAGGGGATCACCCTATGGGGGTGTCACCCTATAGTGGGGGGACGCTGTGGGGAGGGGATCGCCCTATGGGGGTGTCACCCTATAGGGGGTCCCCCTGTGGAGAGGGGATCACCCTTTGGGGGGGGGTCACCCTATAGTGGGGGGATGCTGTGGGGAGGGGATCGCCCTATGGGGGTGCCACCCTATAGGGGTCCCCCTGTGGGGAGAGGATCAACCTTTGGGGGGGGTCACCCTATAGGGGATCCCCCTGTGGAGAGGGGATCACCCTTTGGGGGGGGTCACCCTATAAGGTGTCACCCCGGGGGGAGGACGACCCCTATGGGGGGTGTCACCCTATAGGGTGTCACCCTGTGGGGAGGGGATCGCCCTATGGGGGGTGTCACCCTATAGGGTGTCACCCTATGGGGAGGGGATCACCCCATGGGGGGGGTGTCACCCTATAGTGGGGGGACGCTGTGGGTCACTGTCACCCTATAGGGTGCCACCTTACGAGGAGGGGGGCACCCTACGGGGTAGTATCACCTCTAGTGTGTCACCCTATGGGGGGCTCATGCTGTGGGGCTGTGTCACACTATGTGGTGTTCCCCTATGGGGCAGTGTCTCCCCATGGGGCAGTCGATCTCGTTATAGCTGATCCCTACAGCCGATCCCATTACAGCTGATCCCTATAGCCAATTCCTATGGCCGATCCCATTACAGCCGATCCTGTTGCAGCCAATCCTGTTACAGTTGATCCCTACAGCCGATTCCTACAGCCGATCCCATTGCAGCCGATCCCGTTACAGCTGATCCCGTTACAGCTGATCCCTACAGCCGATCGCGTTGCAGCTGATCCCTACAGCCGATTTCTACAGCCAATCCCATCGCAGCCAATCCCATCGCAGCCGATCCCGTTGCAGCTGATCCCGTTACAGCCAATCCCGTTACAGCCGATCCCTTTGCAGCTGATCCCATTACAGCCGATCCCTTTGCAGCCGATCCCTTTGCAGCCGATCCCGTTACAGCCGATCCCATTACAGCGGATCCCGTTACAGCGGATCCCATTACAGCCGATCCCTCTGCAGCCGATCCCGTTACAGCCGATCCCATTACAGCCGATCCCATTACAGCTGATCCTGTTGCAGCCGATCCCTTTGCAGACGATCCCTACAACCGATCCCGTTACAGCTGATCCTGTTACAGTGGATCCCGTTACAGCTGATCCCGTTACAGCCGATCCCTTTGCAGCCGATCCTGTTGCAGCTGATCCCATTACAGCCGATCCCTACAACCGATCCCGTTACAGCTGATCCTGTTACAGCCGATCCCATTACAGCCGATCCCGTTACGGCCGATCCCTTTGCAGCCGCTCGGGTGACAGCAGCTCCGGTGACAGCGGCGGGCGGGCGATGGTGGCCGTCCCCGAGCTCTCCCCCGAGGCCTCCCGGCTCCTCGTCTCGGCCGCGCTCTCCCTCGCCGCCATCCTCCTCTTCCTCACCTTCCTCCCCCCCGCCCCGAGGGGGGGGCACCCGCCAGGTCAGTGCCCGCTGGCACCAGCAGGGAGGGCAGACTGGTACCAGTAAGGAGGGCAGACTGGTACCAGTAAAGAAGACACACTGGCATCAGCAGGGAATGCAGACTGGAACCAGTAAGGAGGGCAGACTGGCACCAGTAAGAAGGACAAACTGGTACCAGTAAGGAATACAGACTGGTGCCAGCAAGGAGGGTAGACTGGAGCCAGTAAGGAGGGCAGACTGGTACCAGTACAAAAGACACACTGGCATCAGCAGGGAATACAGACTGGTACCAGTAAGGAGGGCAGACTGGCACCAGTAAGGAGGGTAGACCAGTAACGGCAGGGAATAACAACTGTTACCAGCAGGGAATATAGACTGGAACCAGTAAGAAGGACAAACTGGAACCAGTAAGAAGGACAGACTGGCACCAGTAAGGAGAGCAGACTAGTACCAGTAAGGAATACAGACCAGCACCAGTAAGAGGGCAGACTAGAACCAGTAAGGAGGACAGACTGGAACCAGTAAGGAAGACAGACGAGAACCAGTAAGGAGAACAGACCGGCACCAGTAAGGAGGACAGACTGGCACCAGTAAGGAGGGCAGACTAGAACCAGTAAGGAGAACAGACTGGCACCAGTAAGGAAGACAGACGAGAACCAGTAAGGAAGACAGACTGGCACCAGTAAGAACAGACTGGCACCAGTAAGGAGGACAGACTAGTACCAGTAAGGAGGGCAGACTGGCACCAGTAAGGAGGACAGACTAGTACCAGTAAGGAAGACAGACCGGCACCAGTAAGGAGGGCAGACTGGCACCAGTAAGGAGGGCAGACTAGAACCAGTAAGGAGAACAGACTGGCACCAGTAAGGAAGACAGACTAGTACCAGTAAGGAAGACAGACTGGCACCAGTAAGAACAGACTGGCACCAGTAAGGAGGGCAGACTGGCACCAGTAAGGAGGACAGACTAGTACCAGTAAGGAAGACAGACCGGCACCAGTAAGGAGGACAGACTGGCACCAGTAAGGAGGGCAGACTGGCACCAGTAAGGAGGGCAGACTAGTACCAGTAAGGAAGACAGACCGGCACCAGTAAGGAGGACAGACTGGCACCAGTAAGGAGGACAGACCGGCACCAGTAAGGAGGGCAGACTAGTACCAGTAAGGAGGACAGACTGGCACCAGTAAGGAGGGCAGACTAGTACCAGTAAGGAAGACAGACCGGCACCAGTAAGGAGGACAGACCGGCACCAGTAAGGAGGACAGACTGGCACCAGTAAGGAGGACAGACCGGCACCAGTAAGGAGGGCAGACTAGTACCAGTAAGGAAGACAGACCGGCACCAGTAAGGAGGGCAGACTGGCACCAGTAAGGAGGGCAGACTGGCACCAGTAAGGAGGGCAGACTAGTACCAGTAAGGAAGACAGACCGGCACCAGTAAGGAGGACAGACTGGCACCAGTAAGGAGGACAGACCGGCACCAGTAAGGAGGGCAGACTAGTACCAGTAAGGAGGACAGACTGGCACCAGTAAGGAGGGCAGACTAGTACCAGTAAGGAAGACAGACCGGCACCAGTAAGGAGGGCAGACTGGCACCAGTAAGGAGGGCAGACTAGTACCAGTAAGGAAGACAGACCGGCACCAGTAAGGAGGACAGACTGGCACCAGTAAGGAGGGCAGACTAGTACCAGTAAGGAAGACAGACCGGCACCAGTAAGGAGGGCAGACTAGTACCAGTAAGGAAGACAGACCGGCACCAGTAAGGAGGGCAGACTGGCACCAGTAAGGAGGACAGAGTGGCACCAGTAAGGAAGACAGACTGGCACCAGTAAGGAGGACAGAGTGGCACCAGTAAGGAGGGCAGACCAGTACCCGCAGGACTGTGCCCCCCCATGTCCCCACCGTGCCAGGGAGGGGACACCCCCCCGCTGCCAGCGGGGCCGTCCCTCCCTCCGGGGGCCCCATTTAGGGGCTGGCGGGGCGGCGGGTGCCAGTCTGCGGGTGCCAGCGGGACGGGGGGGACCTCGCCGCCCTTCCCACCCTTTTTTGCCCAATTTTCCTCTTTTTCCAGCCAAGAAGATGGCGCAGACGCCGCTGGGACACAGGCACAGCGAGAGCCTGGGCGCCGGCAAAGCCATCGCCGTCCTCACCTCCGGGGGGGACGCCCAGGGTAAGGGACACCCCGGTGACCCCGAAAGCCGGTGGCTGCCTGAGGGTCGAGCCCCGTTTTGGGGAGAAATGGGGTGAAAATGGGACTTTGGTGGCCGGATCCTGCAGGCGGTTGAGTTGCTCGAGTGGTTTTCTCCGGGTGGCGGTTTTGGGGGTGACCTTGGGCGGGCGGTGGGGTGAGGAAGCCGTGGGGCAGAGTTAAGGGGAGTTTTGGGGTGCGGAGAAGGGGGGCTCTGGGTGCATGTACCCCATGCCAAAATTTGGGGGGGGGGCTTAAAGGGATGACAGCAGCGCTCCAGCACGAAGCCAACACCGGCGAAGCACTGAGGTTGCCCAAAACCGCAGGGATTCAGCCCAAAGCTTGTCCTCCAGCCAGGTGGCCCCAGGGATGGGGGGTACCCCAGTTTGGGGGGGGGGGGCTTATCCAGCCCATTATGGTCTCTGCCCGGCTTCCCCCCCGGCCGCCACCGCGCTTGTCACCCGGTGTCACGCGGCGGGACGCACCGCCGCTAAATGTCAACGGGGCAAAAATAACCCGGGCAGCTGCGGGGCCGGATCCGTGCCGGAGAGGCGGGGGGGGGGGGGGTGTGTCTGGGGGGGTCAACCCCGGCGCTGTGCAAGGTGGGGGGAAACGATGGCTTTAGGGGGTCCCTGGGGGGGTCCCCAGGGTGACACTTTCCTCCTCCCCCAGGCATGAACGCGGCCGTCCGTGCCGTGGTGCGGGTGGGCATCTACACCGGCGCCAAGGTCTACTTCGTGCATGAGGTCGGTGCTGACACCCCCCCCCCCCAATATTCCCTGCTCCCCAAAACCTTGGGGGGGTCGTTTCAATACCAGATTGTGTGTGTCCCCCCCCTTCCAGGGCTACCAGGGGCTGGTGGACGGTGGGGACAACATCAAGGAGGCCACGTGGGAGAGCGTCTCCATGATGCTGCAGCTGGTGAGCAGCGGCTGAGCCCGGCCAGCTCGGTGCATCGATGGCGGGGGGGATATGGTGTAACCCTACGCCGCAGCGCCGGGGTCAAACCTGAAAATAACCCGAAACCGGAGCCGGGATGGGGTGGGGAGACGGACAGACGGACATGGGGGTGCTGGGGGGGGACCCAACACCCACGTGGGGGTCCCGCAGGGGGGCACGGTCATCGGCAGCGCCCGCTGCCAGGATTTTCGGACGCGCGAGGGACGCCTGAAAGCCGCCCGTAACCTGGTGAAACGCGGCATCACCAACCTCTGCGTCATCGGTGGCGACGGCAGCCTCACCGGCGCCGACACCTTCCGGGCCGAGTGGAGCAGCCTCTTGGCCGAGCTGGTGAAAGTGGGTACGTGTGTGTCCCCCGCAAGGGACCCCCCCAAATTTCATCTGCGGGATGAAAAGAAAAAAGGGGGTTTTTACCAAAATCAGGGGGTCTGCACCAAAATCGAGGGGGTTTGTGCCGGTGTTTGGCCCCGTGGGGATGTTTTGGGGAGGACACAGAGGGAAAAAGGGGGTGTCCCACCCTGCGGCAGGGGGGATCACGGTGGAGGAGGCGAAGAAGTCGAGTCACCTGAACATCGTGGGCATGGTGGGCTCCATCGACAACGACTTCTGCGGCACCGACATGACCATCGGCACCGACTCGGCGCTGCACCGTATCATGGAGATCGTGGACGCCATCGCCACCACGGCCCAGAGGTGACGGGGACGCCCCCCGTGTCCCCCACGCCGGGGGGGACCCAGGTGTCCGGGCTCCACTCGGGTTTGTCGTGGGGTGAAACTCGTGTCTCCCGCAGCCACCAGCGGACCTTCGTGCTGGAAGTGATGGGTCGCCACTGCGGGTACGTCCCCAAGCTGCCACCTGGGTCTGGCTCCCAATAAAGAACGTTCGGAAAAAACCCTAAACGGCCCCTTTTTCACCCGATTCCAGCTACCTGGCGCTCATCACCGCCCTGGCCTGCGGCGCCGACTGGGTCTTCATCCCCGAGTCCCCTCCCGAGGACGACTGGGAAGATCACTTGTGCCGGAGGCTGACGGAGGTAGGACGGGCTCCGGCGGGCGCCTCGTCCCCATCCCGTCCCCGTCGTCACCCCTCGGCTCCCCCCCACACCAGACCCGCCTGGGCGGCTCAAGGCTGAACATCATCATCGTGGCCGAGGGCGCCATCGACAAGCACGGCAAGGCCATCACCTCCGACGACATCAAAACCGTGAGCGGGGAGGGGGACCCCCTTTTTTTTTTCCCCAGCCCTTTCCCGGCCCCGCTGTGGGGCCGGATCCAGGCGCATCCCTGTCTTGCAGCTGGTGGTGAAGCGTTTGGGATACGACACTCGGGTCACCATCCTGGGCCACGTCCAGCGTGGCGGGACACCCTCCGCCTTCGACCGTGTCCTGGTAGGCAGCTCCCTCCCGCGCCGGCTCCGGGAGAGAGGGGGTCCGGGGTGGGGGTAACGTCCCCGTCCCTGTCCCCGCAGGGCAGCCGGATGGGTGTTGAAGCCGTCATGGCTCTGCTGGAGGGGACCCCCGACACCCCCGCCTGCGTTGTCAGCCTCTCGGGCAACCAAGCCGTGCGCCTGCCCCTTATGGAGTGCGTCCAGGTGGTGAGTAGAGGGGGGGACAGGACCCCCAGAAGCACCCCCCAGGCTCCCCGCCGAGGGGTGTGATGGAAACCCGGCCGGTACGGCGCGAAGCCGTGCGTGCGGCACGATGCAAACCCATCCACTGCGATGCAAAGTCACGCGGCGTGATGCAAGCCCGGCTGGGTGCGATGCAAACTCATACGGCGCGATGCAAGCCCAGCCGGTGCAGCGCAAACACATCCCATGCGGAGCAAACCCAGCCAGCGCGGTGCAAACGCACCCAGTGCAATGCAAACCCAGCCGGGTGCGGTGCAAACCCACACGGTGCCATGCAAACCAGGTCGGCACTGTGCAAACCCACGCGGTGCCGCGCAAACCCGGCCAGCGCGGTTGCAACCCCATCCGGTGCGATGCAAACCCATCCAGTGCGATGCAAAGTCACGCGGCGTGATGCAAGCCCGGCTGCGTGTGATGCAAACCCGGCCGGCACGGTGCAAAGCCACGCAGGCGCGGTGCAAAGCCGGTCGGCGTGGTGTAAACCCATCCGTCTTTGCAATGCACCCGTCTTTGCTCCCCGCAGACCAAAGACGTGACGACGGCAATGAACGAGGGGCGCTTCGATGACGCCCTGAAGCTACGGGGCCGGTGAGCGTCCGCACCCCGTCGCCGGTGGGGACCCGGGGCTCCGGGCACCCCCGGGGCTCCCACATTCGCCTTCCCCCCCTTTGCAGGAGTTTCCAAAACAACTGGAACGTGTACAAGCTGCTGGCACACATCCGTCCCCCCTCCACCAAGGTATGGCAGCAGGGAGGGGGTGACGGGGACCCCCCCCGAACCCCACAACCACCCCAACGCCGGCTCCTTCGTCCCCACAGAGCGGCTACACGCTGGCCGTGCTCAACGTCGGTGCCCCGGCCGCCGGCATGAACGCGGCTGTCAGGTCGACCGTGCGGATCGGCCTCATCCACGGGCACCAGATGTTGGCGGTGCACGATGGCTTCGAAGGGCTCGCCTACGGGAAGGTGCGATCCCTGGGGAAAAGGGGGTGCACAGGGTGGGGTACGGCCCCGAAAAGCGGCAGCCACGACCCCGTGGGGAAGGGGGAGCCCCTGGGATGGGGATGCTCGACCCCCTTCCTCACCCCAGTTCATCCTGTTGTCATCCCCCAGCCCGGGGGGCAGCGGGTTACCCCAATATAGATCCAATATGGTCACAGTGAGGCCGGTGCCCCCCAAAATCCTTCTCCTGTCCCCCCCTAACCTGCTGTTTCCCCCCAGGTGGAAGAGATCAGCTGGGACAGGGTCGGCGGCTGGACAGGGCTGGGAGGATCCAAACTGGGGACAAAGAGGTAACGCTCCTCCCGGCGGCATCCCCAGGGGGGGTTCCCAGGTCGAGCCCCCCACCCCGGGCGGGCTCAGCCAGGGAGGTTTCACCCTCCCCAGGACCTTGCCCAAGAAATACTTTGAGGAGATCAGCGCCAACATCAGCAACTTCGGCATCCACGGGCTGATCATCATCGGTGGCTTCGAGGTGAGCGGGGAAGTGGTGGTGGCGGGGAGGGGGGGCAGCTGCCGGCGCCGTGCCCGCGCCGACACCCCCTGCCTCGCTGCCCGCAGGCTTTCACGGGCAGCCTGGAGCTGATGGAGGGGAGGGCCAAGTACGAGGAGCTCTGCATCCCGCTCTGCATCATCCCCGCCACCGTCTCCAACAACGTCCCCGGCTCCGATTTCAGCATCGGCGCCGACACCGCGCTCAACACCATCACCACGGTGCGGCCCCGCACCCCCCTCCCCGTTTAACGACAACACCACCCCTTAACCTAAATCCCTTTTTTTCCACCCCAATTCTTCCACCTCCGCAGACCTGCGACCGCATCAAGCAGTCGGCGGCCGGGACCAAGCGCCGCGTCTTCATCATCGAGACCATGGGAGGCTTCTGCGGCTACTTGGCCACCATGGCGGGGCTGGCGGGCGGCGCCGATGCCGCCTACATCTATGAGGAACACTTCAACATCCACGACCTGCAGGTTGGGGACACCCTCCCATACCCCGTGTCCCCCCACTCGGGGCATCGCCGCAGCCCCGGGGCTGTGTTTATTCCCACTTCCAAGCCCCCCAACACCCGTTTCGCGCTCCACATAGGTCAACGTGGAGCATTTAACTGAGAAGATGAAGACGACGGTGAAGAGGGGGCTGGTGCTCAGGTCTGTCCCCAGGGTGGGATGGGGGGGACGCGACTGAGACCTGCCGCACTCGTGCCGCCCCCCACGAGCCCATCTCCCTCCCCTGGCGCAGGAACGAGCGGTGCAACGAGAACTACACCACCGACTTCATCTACAACCTCTACTCGGAGGAGGGGAAGGGCATCTTCGACTGCCGGAAAAACGTGCTGGGGCACATGCAGCAGGTACAGACCCCCCCGGGCAGCGGGAAGGTGCCCCCCCCAGGGAAGGGGCTGCGGGTTGGGAGCCCCTCGCCCGGGGCTTTACCCCCGCCTCCATTCATCTGGCGGCTTTTCTGGCACAGGGCGGCACCCCGACCCCCTTCGACAGGAACTTCGGCACCAAAATGGGGGCCAAGGCAGTGGCGTGGATCACCGGGAAGATCAAGGAGTGCTCCCGACACGGTGGGTGCCGGTTCTCTGCCTTGTTTCCAAAGTCCCCACAGCTGTGACAGGGGGATTGCCAAAAGCAAACCCCTGGCTCTTTCCCAATGTGCACCTGTGCTCCGGTATCTCAGTGCAAAGGGCTCCCCTGCAGATTTTGGGGGGTGCTCAGGGGTGCGTGCTCCTCTGGGAGAGTCCAAAACCCTGAGCCCGCTCCCCGCCTCCCCTGACAGGTCGTATCTTTGCCAACACGGCCGACTCGGCTTGTCTGCTGGGCATGCGCAAGCGCAGCCTCGTCTTCCAGCCCATCACCGAGCTCAAGGAGCAGACGGACTTCGAGTAGGTGCCCCCTTTTCCTCCACCCCACCCCTGAGACCGTGCCCCAGCCACAGGAAGGATAAATACAACAGGCTGGGAATGCTTCCCCAGGCGATGCAGCGTTGTTTCCATCCGGGACCATCACGCCTTCCCTCTCTCTCTCTCTCTCTCACCCAGGCACCGCATCCCCAAGGAGCAGTGGTGGCTGAAGCTTCGCCCCATCCTAAAAATCCTGGCCAAGTACAACATCGAGCTGGACACCTCAGAGAAAGCCCACCTGGAGCACATCACACGCAAGAGGATCTCACTCGAGTCCAACATCTAAGAGGCGAGCGCCGGCGTGGCTTCCTCCGCCCCGGAGCGTGTCCCTGTGTCGCTCCAGGGAACCTCCGAGAGAAGCGCTCCCCGTTGTAGCTCACACCCCTCCAGGGAAGCCAGGCAGCACCTCCACGCCCCGAGGGCATCCACTGCCTCAGCAAAAGAGCGTTTTTCCCGAAGCAGCAGGTTTTCTCGGGGTAAATTTTGTGTTGGTTTAGGTATTTTATGGGCTTTTTAAACAGAAAAGCTGTTCCCCAGGTGTTGCAGCAGGACGTTGCGACGAGCTGAGAGCAAGCGGTCCGGGTAGAGTCCCTAGGGCACCACTTTAGCGTTAAAAATTCAGAATTAAGATGCTTCAATAAACTCATCACTCACTCGTGGTGGCAAACACGAATTGTTCTCCAGCCCTCCGGCGCTCACCCCCTGGGGAAGGCGAACGCGGCTCTCACAGCCCCGCACGCACCCCCAGACCCGACAGCTTCGTTTCCCAGCACAACAGGGAAGAATAAAACAGATAATCTGATTTTTCTCCCCCAAGTTTCTCCCATAAAGCAATTATCAAAGTTTACCCGCCTGACTTCACCTTGGAGAGCACGGGGCAGCTCTCCCGGGATCCCCGGGTCAGGAATACGCACACGGAGGATGATGCAGCTCGGTGCATCGTCAAGATCCCAAAAAACCCCCAGACAAGCGCGGAGGAGCGGGTGTGAAGGGTGGGCTGGGAGCAGCGAGGGGGATCAGCGGGGGCAGGCTGCGGTCGGAGGCAAAACCCACGCAGAACTCATCAGCGTGGGGGTTTAACGAGGTGCCACCGCAGATGGGGTGACGTTACGGTTCTGAGGTGTGACAGACACCGTACGCGGTGCCAAAAACAAGCACGGGAACGAAACCACCATCAGCAGCACCCCCAAACCCCACCCTGACGCACCTTCCCTGTTCAGGGAGGACCCCAAAAGAGCGGGGCCGACCCCCTGCGCTCCCTTGCTGACCCCAGCTGCAAGCGTGCAACACACACGCACCTTCCAGCGCACGGCGAGCCGTTTATTTCCGTGAATACACGACGGTGCGTGCAGGGACGCTGCCGGGAGCGAGCCGTGCCGAACAGAGAGTGGGTGCTGCCCACTGGGGTCCTACCCGGTGCCCCACTGCCAAGATGTCCTCACGCCGCCTCCTAAAATCTGTATATACACACACATAAATAAAATCAGCGACAAAACGGTGAGTTGACGGTGCAAAACCAAAGCAAAGGAAGAGCTCGGGTGGGTTATCGCATGGCAGATGGGAGGGAAACCCTCTGCTCTGGGGCACGGAGCATCCCGCCCTCTGAGCGGACCTACTCCGGAGAGGGAGGGAAATGTTTCCTCCGCTCGCAGGAATTGCAGCCCCACAAATTGTTGGCTTTTGAGGTGCTCCCACCCTCTTCCTCTCTACAGCGCTGACACATCTTATAAAATATAGATAGAAGGGAAAAATACAATTCCACGTGTTGAAGGGATGCCCCACGTCTGCCCGAAGCACCGGGAGCTGCGGACACACAAGCTCTGCGCCGTCTGCGGTGTGTTGTGCTGGGGCAGCCGAGGCTGCATGAGGGTGTTAGCGCTGAGCGAGAGTGCCAGCCCACACCGTTACACAACGCACAGCCTCACTACGCGTGCTTAGGGTGGGTTTTTCCACCAGACATCCAGCCGACGCGTCCCACAGGACTTCTCCGGGTCCGACAACACCTTCTTTCGATTTCCTGCCTTAAGTCCTTCAAAGAAGGAGGGTTTCCCTGTTCTGCCCACACCCAGAAAGCCTTCCTTTCCCCAAGGTCTGCCCCAATGCAAAAAAAAGAGAAAAACCCAGGTTAATCCAACAGCTGGGGTATAATTTGCCATTAAAGGGGGATCGTTCATCTCACGAGGCTGAAATCAAGGGGAGAGCGCGTGGGAGGAGCCACCGAGCAGGCGCTGTGGGCAGAGAGACAAGATGGAGCCGTCTGCGAACGGCACCGGTGAATCCCCGCTGCCCTACGCCGGCTCAGGCGGAAGAGCGGAGCAGGATGAAAACCGGGACGGCAACCGGGGAGGGGAATCCGGCACCCGGCGAGTCCCAAACCTCATCCCCGGCGCTGCTGTGAGGAAGCAGTGACGAAGGGAGCCGAACACCGGTGCGGAAGAGCCCCGGCGCCTCGTCTTTTGCTTAGCTGAGGAGCAACACGTACTCCTTCAGGCAGGTGGGCAACGGCAGCTGCTTCACCGCCTCCGGCAGGAACCGCACGCCCAGGCTGCGGCGTACGGCGTAACGTGACAGCGTCTGTAGGGTACCGGGGGCCGAGCAGAGCAGGGTAAGCTTTTCACAGAGCTGCTGATCCCTGGTCACCTCCCAGGGCATGCTGCCGTTTTTTCTCAGCTCAAAATGTCCGATAGCTCGATGGAGAAGATCGAAGCAAGAATCCTCGCGCTCTGTACCCAATCCCCGAACCAGCAACGCCACCAACCGCGAGATAGGGGTTTGGCCTTTCAAATTAACCACCCGGACCTCTGCCCCGAAGTCGAGCAGGATGCTGACGCTCTCCAGATTACCCTTCATGGCTGCCCAGCTGAGCGGCGTGTCGTTGTTGTAGTCGCGGGCGTTCACCAGGGCCCCGTTCTCCAGCAGCGACCGCACGCACTCGGCGTTGTTCTTGAAGGCGGCCCAGTGGAGCGGGGTGTCCTTGTTGCCGTCCAGCGCGTTGGGGTTGGCCCCGTACTCCAGGAGGATTTCCACGCAGGTTTCGTCCTTTTCCGCTGCGTAGTGAAGGGCTGTTCGGTTGTAGCCATCCAGGGCGTTGACCTGCAGGAGAAGGGGAGGGAAGAGAAAGGATTTGGGGGCCACCGAGGTACCCCAGCTCCTGCTGGCGTCAGGGTAAGCTCCACTGGCGCTGCACGAAACCGTTCCCACATCCCAAATTTAGCGGATGGGAAAAGGAGGCAGGGAGTGGAGGGTACCACCCGCCAGCGGCCAGAAGGAAGTGCCAAAAATCAGGCAATATATAGGTTTCAATTCTCCCTTCAGGCTTCCACCGCAAAATGATCCTCCCGCCCCGGATGAGCGGGCACCCCCGACGTCTTGGGCACCAACATTTCCCTCCCTACTGGGACGATAAACCTTCACCTGGGCCCAATTTGCCCTAAGAGGGGGCACAAAACCAGCACCACTTAAAACCATCAGCTCAAATCTCAGCTGTTGACCAGCACCCGCTGCCGCCTCCTGACTTCCCGGCCCTTTTTCAAAGGGACCTTTGCATTTTTAACGTGGTTTTTTTTCTTTAAAAGCCTTTACCTCCGCTCCCTTCTGCAGCAGCAGCTCGACGCAGTCGGCGTCAGCCACCATACAGGCGCAGTGCAGCGGTTTCAGGGTGCCGTGCATGCAGTTCACATCCGCACCCTGCGAGAAGACAGGAAACCACAGCCGGGATTAGCAAACCCACCCGTTCTTGGCCCTTTTCCACCCCCAAGCAAGCAGCTGATGCGCCTTGATTTACATCGTTAGAAAAGGTTTATTAATAGATATCCGCCCTAACGCTCCCGCGCAAGCCCTGGGGTTTGTTTTCAAGCCGAGCGCCGCGGTTGCACAGAGCTTCCCGCCGGGCAGAAGTGCTCACCAGTCTGTGTCCCTGCTCCCAACCTTGATTTTAATTAATTCATCGTCACTAAACGATGCCTGAAGAAACCTGGGTGCCGCAGGGGTCTGGCACAACCCGTGCAGAGGTTCGCTGCCCGCACACCGGCTCTCTGCTCCGGCAGGATCACGAGGAATGGCTGGAGCGAGGCTGGCAGCGCACAGGGTGTGGAGATTTGGAAAGGCAAGCGGGGCGCTCTGCCTCCAGTAAATAAACCGGCAGCCGTTCAAAAGCCACCGGCACGGCCCGAGCTGCCCTGGGAGCATCCTCTGGTGGGACACAGCCCCGGGATGAACCGGGAGAGCGTCTCCGAGGAGGCTGAAGGCGCTCGGCGGAGCCCTCGCCACCCGAGATAGCCCAGCAGCTGCCCGGATCAGCCAGGCTTAGCCAGGCCTCTCCGCTGCCCGTAGGAGTGACCCGGGCTGAGGCGAAGCCCCCAGACCCGCCCTGCGCGGGGCCAAGGACGGGCCCAGCCGCGTGAACCTCACCCCAACGGGCGTTAAAGCAACGGGGAGCGAAGCCCACAGCCCGGCCCGCCTCTCCGGCTGCGAAACGGGGGCGAAAACCCTCCCGCAGCACCGGGGCACCCCGTTACCTCACGGAAGGGGTGCCCCACCTCGGCCCCCTCCCCTACAAACCCTCCGTTTCCTTCACGAGGGCTCCGCAGCGCCCCAGGGCCGGGCCGGGCCCGGCGGGGCCCCGGGGGGCGGCTCACCCTGCCGATGAGATCCTCCACGTTGTCCCGCGGGAAGGAGCGGATGGCGGCGATGGTGCGGATGAGCCGCTCCGACAGCGAGTACTTGCTCTGGATGCTCTGCATGATGTACCACATAGTGCGGGCCGGCCGGCCGCCGCCTCCGCATGCCCCGGGCGGCCCCGCCGAGCCCCCGGCGCCAGGCCCCGCCGGGCCCCCCCGCTGCGGCGGGGAGGGGCGGGGGCGGGAAGAGCTGCCCGGGCCGCACCGAGCGCCGCGGGGAGGAGCCGGGGATCCCGGGGTGAGTCCCGGGGCGGGGGGGGGGGGGGATCCCGAGGGGTCCCGGGGGTCCGCGCGGTCCCAGCGCGGCCGCTCCAGGCCCAGCGGGAGGCGGAAACGGCAGCGACCCGGAAGTGGCTGGTAGACGCAGCGGCGCATGCGCAGTGAGTGGCCACGCCCACTTCCCCTCCCACCTCTCCGCCAATCCGACTCCCTGCGTCCCTCGAGGCCCCGCCTCCTCCCTGCTCTTCCGCCCCCCGTCTTTGCTCTCCTCCAATCGCCAGCCGCTCCCACCCGAAAGCCCCGCCCCTCTCCCGGCTCTCCACCAATCTGCCCTCTCCCTGCGCACACGCTGGGTTCCGGTGGCCCCAACTGGCAGCGCTGGGGCGACCGTGGGAACCCCCGGCTGCGGCGTCGCCATGGCAACGGGGCCTGGTGCACCGCCAGAGCGCCCTGGGCCCAGGCCCGCAAGTGCCACCCCAGGGTGACAGCTGGTGCTGGGTGACACTGGGGTGTCCCTACACTGGGTGACGCTGGGGTGTTACTGGGTGACACTGGGGTGTCCCTGTGAGGGTGACAGCTGGTGCTGGGTGACACTGGGGTGTCCCTACACTGGGTGACGCTGGGGTGTCGTGACACTGGGGTGTCCCTGGGTGACACTGGGGTGTCCCTACACTGGGTGACACTGGGGTGTCCCTGTGAGGGTGACGCTGGGGTGTCACTGGGTGACACTGGGGTGTCCCGACACTGGGGTGTTACTGGGTGACACTGGGGTGTCCCTGTGAGGGTGACAGCTGGTGCTGGGTGACACTGGGGTGTCCCTACACTGGGTGACGCTGGGGTGTCGTGACACTGGGGTGTCCCTGGGTGACACTGGGGTGTCCCTACACTGGGTGATGCTGGGGTGTCACTGGGAGGGTGACACTGGGGTGTCCCTACACTGGGTGACGCTGGGGTGTCACTGGGAGGGTGACACTGGGGTGTCCCTACACTGGGTGACACTGAGGTGTCACTGGGAGGGTGACACTCAAGTGTCCCTACACTGGCTGACGCTGGGGTGTCCCTGTGAGGGTGACGCTGGGGTGTCTCTACACTGGGTGACACTGGGGTGTCGCTGGGAGGGTGACACTCAGGTGTCCCTACACTGGGTGACACTGGGGTGTCCCTACACTGGGTGACACTGAGGTGTCACTGGGAGGGTGACACTCAAGTGTCCCTACACTGGGTGACACTGGGGTGTCCCTGTGAGGGTGACACTGGGGTGTCACTGGGTGACACCAGGGCGTACCTACACAGGGTGACACTGGGGTGTCCCTACACTGGGTGATGCTGGGGTGTCACTGAGAGGGTGACACTGGGGTGTCCCTACACTGGGTGACACTGGGGTGTCGCTGGGAGGGTGACACTCAGGTGTCCCTACACTGGGTGACGCTGGGGTGCCCCTGTGAGGGTGACACTGGGGTGTCCCTACACTGGGTGACACTGGGGTGTCGCTGGGAGGGTGACACTGGGGTGTCACTGGGTGACACCAGGGCGTACCTACACAGGGTGACACTGAGCTGTCCCTGTGCAGGTGACACTGGGCTGTCCCTGTGCTGTGTCACACCGGGGCATCTCCACGGGGACAGTGCTGGGGTGTTTGTCCGCCTGTTGGGGACAGTCGGACAGTGGCTGAGCTGGGGACAGGTCTGTGCCCGGGTGTGACGACTCCTGCCTCAGTCACCCGAACAGGCTGTCACCTGTCACACGGGCTGGCTCGGCAGCCTGATGGGTGACAACCCAGCCCGGGGGTGACCCAGCACCCTGACATGGTGACAGCCAAGCTCGGGGGGTGACCCAGCACCCAGACATGGTGACAGCCAAGCTCGGGGGGTGACCCAACACCCCAACACGGTGACAGCCAGGCTTGAGGGTGACCCAACACCCTGAAAGGGTGACAGTCCAGCCCAGGGGTGACCCAGCAGCCTGGTGGGTGACAGCCAAGCTCAGGGGGTGACCCAGCACCCGACACGGTGACAGCCAAGCTCGGGGGGTGACCCAGCACCCAGACATGGTGACAGCCAAGCTCGGGGGGTGACCCAGCACCCAGACATGGTGACAGCCCAGTCCAGGGGTGACCCAACACCCCAACACGGTGACAGCCAGGCTTGAAGGGTGACCCAACACCCTGAAAGGGTGACAGTCCAGCCCATGGGTGACCCAGCAGCCAGGCGGGTGACAGCCAGGCTTGGGGGTGACCCAACACCCTGAAAGGGTGACAGCCCAGCATGGGGGTGACCCATCAGCCTGGCGGGTGACAGCCAAGCTCAGGGGGTGACCCAGCACCCGACATGGTGACAGCCAGGCTTGAGGGTGACCCAACACCCTGAAAGGGTGACAGTCCAGCCCAGGGGTGACCCAGCAGCCAGGCGGGTGACAGCCAGGCTTGGGGGTGACCCAGCACCCGACACGGTGACAGCCAAGCTCAGGGGGTGACCCAACGCCCCAACACGGTGGCAGCCCAGCCTGAGGGTGACCCGACAGCCCGACGGGTGACAGCCGAGCTCGGAGGGGTGTGACCCAGCACCCTGACATGGTGACAGCCCAGCCAGGTGACACGGAGACTTGTACCCCCAAACCTGCCCCCGGCGGGGGGGACACACCAGTCAAACCAGTGACTCCCAGTACAGCCACCCACTTCCGACAGCTGCCCCTCGCTCGGCTCACCCCCCTCCCAGTTCAAACCAGTGACTCCCAGTACAGCCACCCGCTTCCAACAGCTGCCCCTCGCTCGGCTCACCCCCCTCCCAGTTCAAACCAGTGACTCCCAGTACAGCCACCCGCTTCCAACAGCTGCCCCTCGCTCGGCTCACCCCCCTCCCAGTTCAAACCAGTGACTCCCAGTACAGCCACCCGCTTCCAACAGCTGCCCCTCGCTCGGGCCGGGAAGGATTAAATCCCCGGAGCCGAGCGGGGAGCGGGTGGGAGCTGGGGTCCCCCCTGCCCGGGGGGGGGTCCCCGATAGAGTGTGGGGGGTGCTGGGTGCCCCCACCTTCCTCCTGCCCCCCCCCCCGGTGGCTCCATCCAGCTGCAAACATCTGGGGGGAAGCTTTGAGGGGGCTGGAGGACCCCGGCTCTCAGCCCAACGCTCCCCCCCAGCTGCCAACATCTGGTTGAATTGGGGAGCTGGGGGGGGGCACTGACGCCCCCCCCCTTCTGTCCTGTCCCCCCCCACCTCCGAGCACCCAGCTGGGTGTTTTGGGGGGCGCGGGGGGAGCCACGTCCCCCCCTTGTCCCCCCCAGCTGCCAACATCTAGTTGAATTGGGGTGCTGGGGGGGGCACTGACACCCCCCCCATTCTGTTCTGTGTCCCCCCCCCAGCTCCGAGCACCCACCTGGGTGTTTTGGGGGGCGCGGGGGGAGCTGCATCCCCCCCCTTGTCCCCCCCCAGCTGCCAACATCTGGTTGAATTGGGGTACTGGGGGGGGCACTGACAGCCCCCCCATTCTGTCCTGCCCCCCCCCAGCTCCAAGCACCCAGCTGGGTGTTTTGGGGGACGGGGGGAGCTGCATCCCCCCTCTTGTCCCCCCCAGCTGCCAACATCTGGTTGAATTGGGGTGCTGGGGGGGGGCACTGACGCCCCCCCCATTCTGTCCTGTCCCCCCCCCTCAGCTGTGAGCACCCAGCTGGGTGTTTTTGGGGGGCGCGGGGGGAGCCACGTCCCCCCCTTGTCCCCCCCAGCTGCCAACATCTGGTTGAATTGGGGTGCTGGGGGGGGGCACTGACGCCCCCCCCCCATTCTGTCCTGCCCCCCCCCACCTCCAAGCACCCAGCTGGGTGTTTTGGGGGGCGCGGGGGGAGCCACATCCCCCCCTTTCCCCCCCCCAGCTGCCAACATCTGGCACCGGGTGGGTGGGGGGGGCAAAAGACACCCCCCCCAACTGCAAACCCCGAGGGCCCCCCCAGTACCCCCCAAAACCGGTGGGGGGGACACCCCAACCCCCCCATCCCTCCGCCGGGCCCAGGCCCGTGATGGCGCCCCCCCCCCCCCGCCCCCCCGTGGCCGTACCCCCCCGTGGGGGGGTCCCCGTGGCGGGGTGGGGTGGGGGGGCCCGGCTGGGCCCGGGGGGGGGTCCCCCGAAGCCCCCCCCCAGCACAGCGCTGCGCCATCCGGCAGCCGCCCGGGGCCGCCATGCGGGTGGGCCCTTCCGCTCGCGGCCTCCCCGCCCCGGCCCGCCCCACACCGCCCCACACCGCCCCACACCGCCCCCCGGGCCCCCCCCGGCCCGCTCGGCCGCAGCGGTGAGTCGTGCCGGGCCCCCCCCCCAAAAAAAACAAAAAAAAGGAGGGCGGACAGGGCCCCCCCCCGCCCTTTTCCCCCTCCCGGTGCCCCCCGAGATGGCGGCGGTGCTCGGGGCGGGGGCGGGGGGAGCGTAGTCCCCCCACAACCTTCGGGGGGGGCCCTCCGTGGGGGGGGGGGGGCCCTCCGTGATGGGGGGGGGGCCCTCCGTGATGGGGGGTGCTGTCGGGATGGGGATGCTTCAGCCCCCCCCCACCCCATGGCCTTGGTGCCTCCCCCAGCATCAGGAGGGGAAACTGAGGCACGGAGGGGTGCGGGACCCCCCCCTTGGGGTGCAGCCGGGACCGCTTTTGGGGTGCACCCGTGTCACCCCAACTCTAACTGCTCTCCCCCCCCCCGCCCCGGGCAGGGTCCCCCCGTCTGAGTGTGCTGGGACGGCAGCGATGGACACAGAGGGGGAAGCGTCCGCCGGGGACCCCCGGGACCCCCGGGACACCGCGCTGCCGGAGGGGACCTCCGCAGGTGAGCCCCCCCAAAACGGCACCTGGCTCGGCCGGCGTGTCCCCAACGCGGGGTGTCCCCAACGCGGGGTGTCCCCGCGACCCGGGGTGTCCCCAACGCGGGGTGTCCCCAACGCGGGGTGTCCCCGCGACCCGGGGTGTCCCCAACGCGGGGTGTCCCCAACGCGGGGTGTCCCCGCGACCCGGGGTGTCCCCAACGCGGGGTGTCCCCAACGCGGGGTGTCCCCGCGACCCGGGGTGTCCCCAACGCGGGGTGTCCCCAACGCGGGGTGTCCCCGCGACCCGGGGTGTCCCCAATGCGGGGTGTCCCCGCAACCCAGGGTGTCCCCAACGCGGGGTGTCCCCAACGCGGGGTGTCCCCACGACCCGGGGTGTCCCCAGTGCGGGGTGTCCCCAACGCGGGGTGTCCCCGCAACCTGGGGTGTCCCCAACGCGGGGTGTCCCCGCGACGTCACGGGGAGAGGGGTGGTGAGTCCTTTTTGGGGGTCCCCCGTGGATCTGTCCCGACCCCACGGCATGGGGATCCCCCAGTCCTGGGGGGTGGTGGGACCCTGATCCCGGAGGGTGTGGGTGCCCCATTCCCATGGTATGGGGGTACCCCGATCCCAGGGTGTGGGGGTGCTCCAGGGATGTGGGGGTGTCCCGTTCCCATGGCACGGGGATACCCCAATCCCAGGGTGTGGGGGTACCCCAGTCCTGGAGTGTAGGGATGTCCCGTTCCCATGGCACGGGGGTACCCCGATCCCAGGGTGTGGGGGTACCACAGTCCCACAGCACAGGGGTACCCCAGTCCTGGGATGTAGGGATGTCTTGTTGCCATGGCACAGGGGTACCCCGATCCCAGGGTATGGGGGTACCCCGATCCTGGGGTGTAGGGATGTCTTGATGTCATGGCACGGGGGTACCCCAATCCTAGGGTGTGGGGGTACCACAGTCCCACAGCACAGGGGTACCCCAGTCCTGGGGTGTAGGGATGTCCCGTTCCCATGGCACAGGGGTACCCCAATCCCAGGGTGTGGGGGTACCACAGTCCCACAGCACAGGGGTACTCCAGTCCTGGGGTGTAGGGGTGTCCCGTTCCCATGGCATGGGGGTACTCCGATCCCAGGGTATGGGGGTGCCCTGATCCTGGGGTGCAGGGATGTCCCAATTGCACAGTGTGGGGATGCCCCAGTCTGGGGGTTCGGGAATGTCCCACGTCTGTGGCACAGGTATATCCCAATCCCATTCCTGGGCCATTGGGATACCCCGATGTGGGGGTGCAGGGACATCCTGGTCACACAACATGGGAATGCCCTGATTTGGGGGTGCAGGGATGTCCCGATCCCATGGCACGGGAATGCCCTGATTTGGGGGTGCAGGGATATCCCAATCCCATGGCATGGAGATGCTCTGATCTCGGGGGTGCAGGGATATCCCGATCCCATGGCATGGAGATGCTCTGATCTTGGGGTGCAGGGATGCCCCAATTCTGGGGCGCAGGGACATCCCGATCCCATGGCATGGAGATGCTCTGATCTCGGGGTGCAGGGATATCCCGATCCCATGGCATGGAGATGCTCTGATCTCGGGGTGCAGGGATGCCCCAATTCTGGGGTGGAGGGATATCCCGATCCCATGGCATGGAGATGCTCTGATCTCGGGGTGCAGGGATGCCCCAGTTCTGGGGCGCAGGGATATCCCGGTCCCATGGCATGGAGATGCTCTGATCTCGGGGTGCAGGGATGCCCCATTTCTGGGGTGGAGGGATATCCCGATCCCATGGCATGGAGATGCTCTGATCTCGGGGTGCAGGGATGCCCCAGTTCTGGGGTGGAGGGATATCCCGGTCCCATGGCATGGAGATGCTCTGATCTCGGGGTGCAGGGATGCCCCAATTCTGGGGTGGAGGGATATCCCGATCCCATGGCATGGAGATGCTCTGATCTCGGGGTGCAGGGATGCCCCAATTCTGGGGCGCAGGGACATCCCGATCCCATGGCATGGAGATGCTCTGATCTCGGGGTGCAGGGATGCCCCAATTCTGGGGCGCAGGGATATCCCGGTCCCATGGCATGGAGATGCTCTGATCTCGGGGTGCAGGGATGCCCCAGTTCTGGGGCGCAGGGATATCCCGATCCCATGGCATGGAGATGCTCTGATCTCGGGGTGCAGGGATGCCCCAATTCTGGGGCGCAGGGATATCCCGATCCCATGGCATGGAGATGCTCTGATCTCGGGGTGCAGGGATGCCCCAGTTCTGGGGTGGAGGGATATCCCGATCCCATGCATGGAGATGCTCTGATCTCGGGGTGCAGGGATGCCCAATTCTGGGGTGGAGGGATATCCCAATCCCATGGCATGGAGATGCTCTGATCTCGGGGTGCAGGGATGTCCCAGTTCTGGGGCGCAGGGATATCCCGATCCCATGGCATGGAGATGCTCTGATCTCGGGGTGCAGGGATGCCCCAGTTCTGGGGTGCAGGGATATCCCGATCCCATGGCATGGAGATGCTCTGATCCCACACCATGGGGGTGCCCCGATCCCAGGGTGCGGGGGTGCCCCGCTCCCGCGCCGTGGGGTTTCCTGGCACCCCAACTCCAGCCATGGTTTGCAGAGGGAATTGGGGTTCCGAGTCCCCCTCGGTGGTGCCATCCGTCCGCCTGTCCCTGCCCGGTGCGTGACCCTCCTCCTGCACCCCGAGCCCGGACACTTGTCCTCGGGGTGGGACAGGGCGGGTTGGTGGGGACACACGGAAGGGACTGAGCCGGGAGTTAAACCCGGGCTTGGGAGCGGGGACAGGGGTGTCACTGGTGTCCCCAAACCGGAGAGGGGACGGGGAAAAGGTGGAAAAGGGATGGAGAGGGGGGAGCGGGGATAGGGAAGGGACAGAGAGGATGGAGAAGTTGGAAAAGGGATGGAGAAGGGGCGGCGGGGAGGGAGAGGGGGCAGAGGGGACAATGAGGATGGAGAAGGTGGAAAAGGGATGGAGAAGGGGAGAGGGGCTGGGAAGGGGAAGAGACGATGGAGAAGCTGGAAGAGGGATGGAGAAGGTGGAAAAGGGCTGGCAAAGGGCCAGAGGGGATGGAGAAGGTGGAAAAGGGATGGAGAAGGGGAAGAGGGGCTGGGAAGGGGAAGAGATGATGGAGAAGGTGGAAGAGGGATGGAGAAGGAGAAGAGGGGCTGGGGAAGGGGAAGAGACAGTGGAGAAGGTGGAAAAGGGCTGGAGAAGGTGGAAAAGGGCTGGGGAAGGGCCAGAGGGGATGGAGAAGGTGGAAAAGGGATGGAGAAGGGGAAGAGGGGCTGGGAAGGGAAGAGACGATGGAGAAGCTGGAAGAGGGATGGAGAAGGTGGAAAAGGGCTGGTGAAGGGCCAGAGGGGATGGAGAAGGTGGAAAAGGGATGGAGAAGGTGGAAAAGGGCTGGGAAGGGCCAGAGACGATGGAGAAGGTGGAAAAGGGATGGAGAAGGGAAGAGGGGCTGGGAAGGGGAAGAGACGATGGAGAAGCTGGAAGAGGGCTGGAGAAGGTGGAAAAGGGCTGGGGAAGGCCAGAGGGGATGGAGAAGGTGGAAAAGGGATGGAGAAGGGGAAGAGGGGCTGGGAAGGGGAAGAGACGATGGAGAAGCTGGAAGAGGGATGGAGAAGGTGGAAAAGGGCTGGCGAAGGGCCAGAGGGGATGGAGAAGGTGCCGATGGGACAGGGAAGGCACGGAGGGGACGCAGCCCTGCGCCCATCCCACGCCCTCGGTGCCACCCGTCCCCACGCCGTCCCGCCGGTGCCCAGCTCTCCTCTCCCCGCAGCCCACCCCAGCCCGCCGGCCTCCGGCAGCGAGCCGCCCGGCCGCCCGACGAGGCCGCGACGGAAAGCGCCGGCACGTCGACCGGCCAAAACATCGGGACGCCCGGGGGGCCTGGGACCACTGAAGGAGCTGCTGGGGCTGCGGGGGGGTCGCCTGCGCCCCACTATCTGCAGCGAGTGCGGGAAGGGTTTCAGCCGCAGCTCGGACCTGGCGCGTCACCAGATCACCCACACCGGGGAGAAGCCCTACACCTGCGGCGCCTGCGGCAAAGGCTTCAGCCAAAACTCCAACCTGGTCACCCACCAACGGATCCATACCGGCGAGAAGCCCTACGCCTGCGGCGCTTGCGGCAAACGTTTCAGCGAGAGCTCGGCCCTCATCCAGCACCAGCGGACCCACACCGGCGAGAAACCCTACAGCTGCGGCGAGTGCGGGAAACGCTTCAGCGTCAGCTCCAACCTCATCCGCCACCGCCGCACCCACACCGACGAGAAGCCCTACATCTGCGGGGAGTGCGGGGACGGCTTTCGCCACAAGTCCCAGCTCCGTCGGCATCAGAAGCTTCACGCCGCGTGACGGGGACGCGGGGATGGGGACGGGGATGCAGGGGATGGGGGTGACTTTCGGGGTGCATCCCCACCAAGGGGGACCGGCATCACCCCGGTGAGGGCCGGGGACTGCGGCGACCGGGAACGGGGCTGGATGCTCCCGCAGCGGAGCCGGGGTTCGGCATCTGCACCCCGAGCACCCCAAAAGCCAGGGAGGGCAGGGGCGTGGGGTGCAGGGTGGGGGCGCGCGGGTCTGCGGCCGAGATCAATAAAAGATCCCCGAGCAGCGGCGCTTGCTGAGCATCGTCCCCACCGCCTGTTTTCGGGGACACCCCCGGTGGCGTCACCCCCAGGGGACAAGACGACGGTGATGGCGGTGGTGATGGTGGCACAATCCCGGTGACGCCAACGCCGCCATGGAAAGGTTTTTCCCATCCTCCCGGTCGGGGCTGGAGCGGAGCCGGGTGCCGCAGCGCCAGGTGCCCCGCGGGGACGGCTCCCACGCCGGCTGCCGCCACGCGCCCGCACGCGCCACCCAACCTCCCCGGGGTGGGGACGGGGATGGGGACCCATCGCTCCCCACCTTCGCACCCCCAGACCCTCCCGGGGGGCTGCGGGGGCTCGGTGGAGTGGGGCGGGGGGGGGGGTGCAGAAGGGGGTGCTGAAGGCACCCCAAAACACGACGCCCGGGGCCGAGCTGGGTGTGATCCCGCGAACGAAGGCGCCGGCCTCGTTGCATAATTTCCAACCATTTTTTTTTGCCGGGAGGGGGGGAAAAGCGCCGGGTTGGAGCCGGAGCGGTTACACAAAGCGGGTGGGGGGGGTTAGGGGGGCTCTGGCTGCTCGGTTCCCCCCCTGTCCCCCAAAAAAACAACCTAGTGACACCCCCCCCTCCCAAAATCCTCCTGCCCGGGAACATTGTCCAAGCGGAGCGGGGAAAAAAAACCCAACACCACGAATCCACGATTCCGCGTCACCGGAGGGACTGAGCCCCCCCACCTCCGCCCCATCCTCCCCACTGGGACCCATCGCTTGGCTGTGGGATTTGGGGGTGTCATAGTTGGGGACCCCCCTCTTCCTTCCTTCCAAGGTTTCGCCCCCATTTTTGTTCGCCGAGCGGAAAAAAGCATCCGGCTCGCGGCGAGGCGGCAGCAGGGCCGGGGGAATGGGATGACGCTGGGACCTTCCTGTTCCCGGCCTCCCCCCGAACGCCAGCCTCGCGCCTGGGGTCCAGCTCCAGCCCTTGCACCCCCAAACCCCTCACCAGGGACCCCCCCAAAACCCTTCGCCATCCCTTTCCCAGACCCCATCCTTCGGCCTCGGAGAGGTGAGTCCGCAGGCCGGCGGCGTTGGGGCGAGAGGGGGGGGGCATGGATGAGCTGCTGTCCTTGGGGTTGGCTGGGGGGGGGCAGGAGAGTGGGGGGGACCCCCCTAAAAATAATGGGATACCCCCCAGTCTTGGGTCGGGGGGAGCCGTTGGCGGGGGGCCCGGGGAGCGGCGGTGGATGGGGGGGGGTCCCGGTGTTTCGGCTTTTCTTTGTGCCTCGCGGCCCCAGCGCCGCAGTCGTGTGTCCCCCCCCCGAAAATAAATGGGGTGTGGGGGGGGAAACTGAGGCAGGGAGAGGGGATGGGGTGTGGGGGGGCAAAGGTGGGGGGGTTGGGGCCTTGCAACACCCATGCCCCCCCGCCGGGGCGATGCTGCGAGACCCCTTTCCCCCCCGAAGACGCGGGTGGGGGGCTCGGCTCGGCCCCCCCCGGCCGCGTTTGTCCCCCGACACGAGGCAGTTTGTGTTGGAAGCGGCTCCGGCCCCTCTTTCTTGTGTGCCCCCCCCCCAGTTTTTTGGGGGGGTCCAGTTTAGGGTCAAAGGACCCGGGGGGTGGCTGGGGGAATCGCTGTGCTGTGCCTCAGTTTCCCCCCCCCATGGGGTGCGGGGGTGGCACAGGGCTGGAAATTCAGCGTTTTCAGCCCATTGAGACCCCAAAGGGCCCCAGGGCCCCCCAAAAACCCCTGAGCAGGGCCCCAAGTCCTGGCAGGCAGAGGTGGGGGTCTCGAGTGTGTGTGGGGGTCCCCGGGAGAGGACCCGGCACCCCCCGACACCCCGGGGGGGGCATTTGGGCTCTGCGTGCCCCGAGCTCCTGGGGTGGGGGGGTGAGGCAGGGTCACTGGGGGGGCACTGGGCAGCTTTGGGGGTGCATTGAGCACCTTTGGGGGGGCCCAGGCAATGGGGGGGTTCACTGGGCAGATTTGGGGTGCACTGGGCAACCTGGGGGGTGCACTGGGCGGCTTTGGGGTGCACTGGGTGGCTTTGGGGTGCACTGGGCAACCTGGGGGGTGCACTGGGCGGCTTTGGGGTGCACTGGGCACATTTAGGGTGCACTGGGCAACCTGGGGGGTGCACTGGGCGGCTTTGGGGTGCACTGGGCACATTTAGGGTACACTGGGCAACCTGGGGGGTGCACTGGGTGGCTTTGGGGTGCACTGGTCACCTTTAGGGTGCACTGGGCAACCTGGGGGGTGCACTGGGTGGCTTTGGGGTGCACTGGGCAACCTGGGGGGTGCACTGGGCAGCTTTGGGGTGCACTGGGCACATTTAGGGTGCACTGGGCAACCTGGGGGGTGCACTGGGCGGCTTTGGGGTGCACTGTGTGGCTTTGGGGTGCACTGGGCAACCTGGGGGGTGCACTGGGCGGCTTTGGGGTGCACTGGTCACCTTTAGGGTGCACTGGGCAACCTGGGGGGTGCACTGGGTGGCTTTGGGGTGCACTGGGCAACCTGGGGGGTGCACTGGGCAGCTTTGGGGTGCACTGGGCACATTTAGGGTGCACTGGGCAACCTGGGGGGTGCACTGGGTGGCTTTGGGGTGCACTGGGCAACCTGGGGGGTGCACTGGACAGCTCTGGGGGATGCACTGGGTACCTTTGGGGGGGCACTGAGAAACTGGGGGGGTGCACTGGACAGCTTTTGGGGGGGTGTGGTGTGGCCCTTTGGGGTGCACCAGGCATTTGAGGGGCTCATGGGCACCTTTGGGGTGCACTGCTCTCCGTGGCAGGAGGGTGCAGGTGGCTTTGGGGTGCACCGGGCACCAATGGGGCACCCAGGGAGGGGGACTGTGGGCACCTTTGGGGTGCACTGGGCATGCTGGGTGGGGGTGTAGGTATTTTTGGGGTGCACCGGGCTTCCTGCAGGGGTGTGGGCATTTTCAGATGCAGTAGGCACCCCAAGAGGGGACTGTGGGCAACTTTGGGGTGCACAGGACACCCTGGGGGGGATGTAGGCAACTTTGGGGTGCACTAAGCATCTTTGGGGTGGTACAGGCACTGCTGGGGGACCCCGAGAGGGGGGTACAGGCACCTCTGGGGTGCACTGGGCATCCTGGGGAGGGGTGCAGGTTCTTTCGGGGTGCACCGGGCATCTTTGGAGGGGTACAGGCACCAATGGGGCACCTCGGGAGGGGAGTATAGGCACTTTTGGGGTGCAGTGGGCATCCGGGGGGGGATGAAGACACTTTTGGGGTGCACTGGGCACTCCAGGAGAGGGGTACAACCACATTTGGGGTGCAGCAGGAACCCTGGATGGGGATTCAGGCACTTCTGGGGTGCACGAGGCCCCCCGGGAGGGGGGGTACAGGCACCATTGGGGTGCAGTGGGCATCTGGGGGGGGGTGAAGATACTTTTGGGGTGCACAAGGTACCCTGGGGAGGAGGATGCAGTCACTTTTGGGGTGCACAAGACACCCCAGGAGGGGGGTACAGCCACCTTGGGGTGCAATGGGCACCCTGAGGGGGGTTGCAGACATTTTTGGGGTGCAGGTGGCACGCTGGGAGGGGGATGCAGGCATTTTTGGGGTGCTACATAAGACACCCCAGGAGGGGGGTACAGGCACCTTGGGGTGCAGCGGGCATCCTGGGAGGGATGCAGGTATTTTTGGGGTGCACCGGGCACCCCGGGGGGGTGGTAGCAGCAGCTTGGGGTGCAACGGGCACCCTGGGGGGGATGTGGGCATTTTTGGGGTGCACCAGGCGCCCCAGGAGTGGGGGGGTACAGGCACCTTGGGGCGTAGCGAGCACCCTGGGGGATGCAGACATTTTTGGGGTGCACCAGGCACCCCAGGAGTGGGGGGTACAGGCACCTTAGGGGTGCACTGGTCACCTGGGGGGGGATGCAGGTAATTTTGGGGTGCCCCACAAGACACCCCGGGGGGGGTGGTAGCGGCACCTTGGGGCGCAGCGGGCACCCTGGGGGGGGGGGTGCGGGCATTTTTGGGGTGCAGCGAGCACCCCGGGGGGGGGTACACGCACCTTGGGGGGAGTGCGGGCATTTTTGGGGTGCAGCGGGCACCCCGGGGGGGGGGTACAGGCACCTTAGGGGTGCACTGGGCACCTGGGGGGGGGTGCGAGCATTTTGGGGTGCACCGGGCACCCGGGGGGGGGTACACACACCCTGATGGGGGATGTGGGCATTTTTGGGGTGCCCCACAAGACACCCCAGGGGGGGTACAGGCACCTTGGGGCGCAGCGGGCACCCTGAGGGGGGTGCGGGCATTTTTGGGGTGCACCGGGCACCCCAGGAGGGGGGGGTACAGGGGGGGGGGTACAGGCACCTTGGGGGGGGTGCAGGCATTTTTGGGGTGCACCGGGCACCCCGGGGGGGGGTACACGCACCTTGGGGGGGGTGTGCGGGCATTTTTGGGGTGCAGCGGGCACCCCGGGGGGGGTAGAGGCACCTTGGGGGGGGGTGCAGGCATTTTTGGGGTGCACCGGGCACCCCCGGGGGGGGGGGTACAGGCACCCTGGGGGGGGCTCCGGGCACCGCAGCCGGGGGGCGGCTCCGCCAATGCCGCGGGGGTCCCCTCGGCCCGGCCCCCCCCGCTCTCCCCCCCCCCCCGGGGCCGGGCCCGCGCGGAGCCGCCCCCTCTGTTCGGGCGGGCGGCGGAAGCGGCGGAGGCACCGCCGCGCCGGGGCCGGTGAGCGCGGGGGGGGGGACGGGACACGACACCGGGCCGCCCCTCCCGCTCCCGGGGATGCTCGGGGGACCCTGCGCCCCCCCCCCAACCCCCCCCCCACCGCCGGGACGTGTCCCCCCCCCAACCCCCCCCCCGGGCCCACCGGGAGGTTTAGGGACCCCCCCGGGACGGATCCATCCCCCCCCCCCGCCCCACCGGTGCTGCAGGACCCCCGAGGGGGGCCGGGGGGGGGTCAGCCGGGAGGGCGCCCCGGGGGGGGTTTGCAGCCCCCCCAGTCCTGGGGGGGGGCAGATCTATGGGACAAGTGGCCCCCCCCCCCCCCCCCCCCCCAAGCTGCGGGGCTGTAACCACCCGTGTCCGTGTGCCCCCCCCAGATCTCGGGGGGCCGACGCCGGGGCAGAGCCGTGGGGCCGAGTGCGGAGCAGCAGCGGGACCCCCCGACACCCCAGGTAATGTGGGGGGACAGGGGCGCAGAGGGACTGGGGGGCGCAGAGGATTTGGGGGGGCACAGAGGGACTTTGGGGGGTGGCACAAGGGGATTTGGGGGGGCGCAGAGGGATTTGGGGGTGGCACAAGGGGATTGGGGGGGCACAGAGAGATTTAGGGGTGGCACAAGGGGATTTGGGGGGGCACAGAGGGATTTAGGGGTGGCACAAGGGATTTGGGGGGGCACTGAGTGATTTGGGGGGGCACAAGGGGATTTAGGGGTGTACAAGGGGATTTGGGGGGGGCACAGAGGGATTTTGGGGTGGCACAAGGGGATTTGGGGGGGCACAGAGGGATTTAGGGTGGCACAAGGGGATTTGGGGGGGCACAGAGGGATTTAGGGGTGGTACAAGGGGATTTGGGGGGGCACAGAGGGATTTTGGGGCTGCACAAGAGGGGTTTGGGCAATACAGAGGTATTTTGGGGTGGCACAAGGGGATTTGGGCAGCACAAGGGGGTTTTGGGGCGGCACAAGGAGGTTGGGGTGGCACAGAGGGATTTTGGGGCGGGCACAGAGGGATTTGGGGTGTCACAGAGGGATTTTGGGTGGCACAAAGGGGTTTTGGGGCAGCACAAGGAGGTTTGGGGTGGCACAGAGGGATTTGGGGTGTCACAGAGGGATTTTGGGGCAGCACAGAGGGATTTGGGGTGGCACAGAGGGATTTTTGGGTGGCACAAAGGTGTTTTGGGGCAGCACAAGGAGGTTTGGGGCGGCACAGAGGGATTTGGGGTGTCACAAGGGGATTTGGGGGTTGCACAAAGGGATTTTGGGGTGACATAAGGGGATTTTGGGGCAGCACGAAGGACCTGGGGGGCACAAAGGGACCCGGCCCCCCCAGCAGCGCCCACAGATACCCACAGCGCTCCCGGCATGCAGGAATGGGCTATGGCGCAACAGGAAACGAGATGCAAATTGGCAAACTGTGGAGCTGGCGGGAGGAATTCAGGATGGGTTTGGGGGAGCTGCGGGGCGGGGAGGGGTCCCCGTCTCAGGTTGGGGGAGCTCAGGGCTCCCCACTGCCCCACAGGACCCCGGGGTCCGTCCGCCGGCCGCCCCCATGGAGCAGGAGGAGCCCTGCGTGGTGGAGCTGCACGACTCGGATGAGGGGGACATGGTCCGGAGGGTCTACATCGGTGAGGAGGGGGCGAAGGTGGCGCTGGGGAGGGGGGGCCCTGTCCCCAGGGGGGTGCCTGTCCCCAAGGGGGGTGCCCGTCCCGTCCCCAGCCTCTCTCTCCCCCCGCCGCAGCCGACGATGGCATCGTGAGCGACTGCGAGGACGAGGTCCTGCCCCACGAGATCATCCAGACCGTCATCCCCCACAGCCCCCTGGCCCCCAAAACCAAGAAACGAGGCGGGCAGCCCAGCTCCGGCGCCGCGACATCGGCGGGGGGCTACGGCGAGGAGGAGGAGGAAGGGGAAGGCGGTGGGGGGACGGCACCGGGGGGGCCGTCAGCGCCCCTTTATCTGCAACGAGTGCGGGAAGAGCTTCAGCCACTGGTCGAAGCTGCTGCGGCACCAGCGGACTCACACCGGGGAACGGCCCAGCACCTGCGGGGAGTGCGGCAAGAGCTTCAGCCAAAACTCGCACCTGGTTCAGCACCGGCGGACGCACACCGGGGAGAAGCCGTAATCGCTGCGGGGACTGCGGCAAGAGCTTCAGCTGGAGCTCCAACCTCATCCAACACCAGCGCATCCACACCGGGGAGAAGCCCTACACCTGCGGGCAGTGCGGCAAGAGCTTCACCCAGAGCAAGAACCTCATCAAGCACCAACGCACCCACTCGGGCGCCCGGCCCCATCGCTGGCGGGCAGTGCGGCCGCGGCTTCGCCCAGAGCACCAACCTGCTGAAGCATCAGCGGGTTCACGCCGCCCCGCGGCCAACCCTCGCCCTGCCCCGAGTGCGGGCAGAGCTGCCGCGACGGGGCCGAGCTGGAGCGTCACCGGGCGCAGGCGCACGGCCACGAGCCCTACATCTGCGTGGAGTGCGGGGAGAGCTTCGCCAAGAGCGCCACGCTCAACCGCCACAAGCGCGTCCACAAGCCCCTCTTCGTCCGCTGAGAGCCGGGGGGGGACGCACGGACTGCGCTGCGGGCAAGGGGACAAGGTGACACAGAGCTAGGGGACACAACGGACTGCGCTGTGGGCAGAGGAACGAGGTGACGGCGAGCTGGGGGACACACAGACTGCGCTGTGGGCAGGGGAAGGAGGTGACACGGAGCTGGGGGACACACGGACTGTGCTGCAGGCAGGGGGGACAAAGTGACACCACGTCAGGGGACACACAGACTGGGCTGGGGGCAGGGGGACAGGGTGACACCACACCAGGGGACACACAGACTGCACTGCAGGCATGGGAATGAGGTGGACACCACTCCAGGGGACACATGGACCTGCGCTGCGGGCAGGGGGACAGGGTGACATAGAGCTGGGGGGTACACGGACTGTACTGTGGGCACAGGAACAAAGGTGACACCAAACCAGGGGACACACAGACTGTACTGCAGGCACAGGGACAAGGTGACACCACGCCAGGGGACACACAGACTGGGCTGGGGGACAGGGTGACACCACGCCAGGGGACACACGGACTGCGCTGCAGGCAGGGGGATGTGACAGAGAGCTGGGGGACACACAGACTGTGCTATGGGCCAGGGACAAGGTGACAGAGCGGGGGGACACAGGGACTGTGCTGCGGGCAGAGGAACAAGGTGACGGCGAGCTGGGGGACGCACAGACTGCGCTGTGGGCAGGGGGACGAGGTGACACCATGCCAGGGGACACACAGACTGTGCTGCGGGCAGGGGGACAGGGTGACACCACACCAGGGGACATATGGACTGCGCTGCAGGCATGGGAATGAGGTGACACCACGCCAGGGGACACATGGACTGCGCTGGGGGCAGGGGGACAGGGTGACATAGAGCTGGGGGGACACGGACTGTACTGTGGGCACAGGGACGAGGTGACACCACGCCAGGGGACACACAGACTGTGCTGTAGACACAGGAATGGGGTGACACGACGCCAGGGACACACAGACTGTGCTGTAGACACAGGAATGGGGTGACACCACGCCAGGGACACACGGACTGTGCTGTAGACACAGGAATGGGGTGACACCACGCCAGGGGACACACGGACTGTGCTGTAGACACAGGAATGGGGTGACACGACGCCAGGGGACACACGGACTGCGATGGGGGCAGGGGGACAGGGTGACACCAGGCCACACTGGACACCCTTGCGCTTTGTGTGGCCCCCAGCAGCCACAGGCTGGACCTCGGTGACCCCTCATAGGGGTCTGGACCCTATAGATGTATATATAGGGGGGGAACAATGTATAGGGTAGAGCCCCGGGGCGCCGCCAGGCAGCCCCTGTGCCGGGGAGCGGAGCGCGGCTGGATGGGGCCTCGGCTGTAGAATAAAGTTCTTCTCTTTGGGGGAACATGGATTATTTTGTCTTGGGGGAGCACCCAGCTGAGTCCCCACAAAGTTGGAGAGGAAGGGAGCGAGATTCCCAGGAGCAGCGGGATTCCCGGGATACGGCTGCTCCGAATGGCGTGGCCACAGACCTGGCAGAGCACCCCAAGAGCACCCCGCTTCCACAAAGTCTCTCGTTTATTCCCGCGCTGCGACAGCGAGGTGCTGCCTACAAAAAGGGGGGGGCTGGCGCTGCCGGGCACCACCGGACAGGGGGGGAAGAGCCACCGGAGAACCGGGATGGAGAGGCGGGAGTGGGGGGGCTGCACCGCACCCCACGGCTCCCTCCGGCCTCCGCTCCCGTCCCAGCGGCGATGGTGAGGCCGAAGGCTACGCCTTGGTGGTCGCACCCTGGGCGGCTCCCAGGGCCGTGAGCTGCTGGATCTTCTGGCTCATCATTTCCACCACGGCTGCGGGGGGAGAGAAGGGGGCTGGGGAGTGAGTGGGGTGGGGGTGCTGGGGGGGGCCCCCCAAAGAGCGGGGAGGGAGCCGGGCGCTCACCCTGCTTCATGGCGTGTTTCTCCTGCAGCGCCGGCTGGATCTTCTCCATCTGTTTGGTCAGGAAGTCGATTTCCGCTTGAAAAAGTCTCGAGCGTCGTCTGCCGTCTGAGGGGAGGGAAGCGGGGATATGGGGGGGCCTCTGCGGCACAAACACGGGGAGCAGTTCCCAGGGAAGGCACCGAGCCGCCCCCCCAGACCAGACAGCGTCCCCAGGTGCGCTCCTCACCTTCTCCACGTAGTAGCCGGTTCCGACATCGATCAGGACGCGCTCGACATCCGAGAGCTTCCCGGGACGTACATCTGGGAGAGGGGGGGTCAGGGAAAGCGGGGAAGCGGGAGAGTGACGTGGCTCTGGCAGGAAAGCCAGGGATGGAGCCCGGACGTGCCGGGTACCGGCACCACCGCATGGTGCCGGCGGCGAGCCGGTTTGGCACAAACAGCCCCAAGGGGAGTGAATTGGGGGGGCTGCAAGGAGCAGGAAAGGATACGGAGCTGGTGAGTGGCACCAGCAGGTCCTTCCCTGTGGAAAAATAAAAATAAAATTAAGCGGAGACGGGTAAGGGAGCCCACAGGGCCACAGCTCAACATCTGGGCGGGGTGACGTAACATCTGGGCCCCCTCCAGCAGCCCCCCGTGCCCCCCCAACCTTCCCTGCCAGGCGCCAGAGCCTGGAGCGAAAGAGCTGATGGGGGGAGGCTGGGTGGTTCGCTCAGAGCGGGGCTCGGTACCTTCTCACCCTGGGGAGGACGGGAGCGCCTTTCGGGGAGGACGGGAGCGCCTTTCGGGAGAGGACGGGAGCGCCTTTCGGGGAGGACGGGAGCGCCTTTCGGGTGAGGACGGGAGCGCCTTTCGGGAGGACGGGAGCGCCTTTCGGGGAGGACGGGAGCGCCTTTCGGGGAGGACGGGAGCGCCTTTCGGGGAGGACGGGAGCGCCGGCGATGCCAGGGGAGGAGGGTACCGGTCTCTGGGGGCTTGGCGTGGCCCCCCCAGGCCCAGCTGGGATGGGGCAGGGGGATCCACTCGCCTTCGTTGCTCTTGTTGAGGACGTTGAGACAGTCCTTGGCTTCCACGTACTTGGTCTGCACCACCTTGAGCTGGGCGATGGAGGACGAGAGGAACTCCACCTCCTGGCAGAGAGCACGGCCCCGTCAGCGGGGAGGGGGGGGTCCCGTCAGCGGGGAGGGGGTCCCTGGGGTGGGGGGAGCAGCGGGGAGCCAGGAACAGCCCCGAAGAGCGAGTACCGCAGCCCCACACCCGGAGCCCAGAGGTGTCCCCAAGGCAGTGGCACACGGGGGTGACACGGGGGCCTGGGGCACCTCGCCCGGTCGGGCTCCAGGCCTTGTCACCCTCCCACCTCGAGCACCCAGTTCCTACTCCTGGGGTTCCCAGGGCCCAGTCTGACCAGTACGTCACTCCCAGTTCCAACAGCGCAGTCTGGCGCCACACATCCCTCTCCAGCCCAGTCTGGTCGAGTATATTCCCCCCCCAACCTCTACAGCCCAGTTTGGCCCCACACATTCTGCCCCCCCCCCCCCCCCCCGCCCAGTCTGGCTCCACGCATCACCCCCCCAATCGTCCCAGTCCAGTAAATACCCCCCCCAGTCCCCCCAGCCCAGTCTGGCCCCACACATCGCCCCCCCCCAGCTCAGTCAGGCCCCATAAATCACCCCCCAGCCCCACGGCCCGGGCTATTCCCACACATCCCCCCCTGCCCGACCCGGCCCCACACAGCCCCCCCCGGCCCCACACAGCCCCAGGCGGGCGGGCCCGGCCCCACACAGCACCCCCCGGCCCCACACAGCACCCCCCGGCCCCACACAGCCCCAGGCGGGCGGGCCCGGCCCCACACAGTCCCCCCCGGCCCCACACAGCCCCCCAACCGCCGGACCCGGCCCCACACAGCCCCCCCGGCCCCACACAGCCCCAGGCGGGCGGGCCCGGCCCCACACAGCCCCCCCCGGCCCCACACAGCCCCCCAACCGCCGGACCCGGCCCCACACAGTCCCCCCCGGCCCCACACAGCCCCCCAACCGCCGGACCCGGCCCCACACAGCCCCCCCGGCCCCACACAGGCCCAGGCGGGCGGGCACGGCCCCACACAGCCCCCCAACCGCCGGACCCCGCCCCACACGACCCCCCAACGGGCGGGCCCGGCCCCACACAGCCCCCCCCGGCCCCACACAGCCCCCCCCGGCCCCACACAGCCCCAGGCGGGCGGGCCCGGCCCCACACAGCCCCCCCCGGCCCGGCCCCACCTGGTCGAGCTGCCCCTTGAGCAGTTCCAGCTGCGGCAGCGTCAGTTCCCCCACGTTCACCGTCTGCGCCATCTTGGGCCGCCGCGACGCTCTGGGGCCGCCCGCGCAGCTCTCTGCTCCGCCGGACCCCGCCCCCTGGCGGCCGGCGGCCGGCAGCACTCCGCAGGGGAGGGGAGGGCAGCAGCTCCCCAAAGTCGGGGGGCAGCAGCCCCCAAATGTCCCTCTTACAGCCCCCCCACCCCGAGAAAAGCCCCCCCAACCCCGAGAAAAGCCCCCCCAAGCGGAAGGGGCATCCAAGGTGCCCCCCAAGCTGTAGAGGCTAAAGCCCAGCACTGCCATGGGGATGGAACCCCAACCAAGCAGCCCCCCCCCACCTTCCTGGGACTCCTGGGGTCCCCCCCAATCCCAAAACTCAAAGTGGGGGGTCCGCAGCAAAGGCTGAGGGACTCTGGGTCACCTGCAGCAGCAGAGGAGGAGGGCAAGAGCCTTGGGGTCCTTGCCAGGGGGGGGGGTCCAGCATGCAAATGGGGAGCGGGCGCAGGAGGGACGTGGCGGGGACAGGAGGGACGTGACTCTGTGTAAGCACCGCTCAGCAGTAACTAAAACATCCCTGCTTTACCAACACTGTGATTCTGATTCTGTGGCGGGCGCAGGAGGGACGTGGCGGGCGCAGGAGGGACGTGGCGGGCGCAGGAGGGACGTGGCGGGCGCAGGAGGGACGTGGCGGGCGCAGGAGGGACGTGGCGGGCGCAGGAGGGACGTGGCGGGCGCAGGAGGGACGTGGCGGGCGCAGGAGGGACGTGGCGGGCGCAGGAGGGACGTGGCTCTGTGTAAGCACCGCTCAGCAGTAACTAAAACATCCCTGCTTTACCAACACTGTGATTCTGATTCTGTGGCGGGGACAGGAGGGACGTGGCGGGGACAGGAGGGACGTGGCGGGGACAGGAGGGACGTGGCGGGGACAGGAGGGACGTGGCGGGGACAGGAGGGACGTGGCGGGGACAGGAGGGACGTGGCGGGGACAGGAGGGACGTGGCGGGGACAGGTCCAAGGGCAGCAGCTTTATTGTCGCAGAACACACAAATAAAAACACTTTCCTTAAAATAAAATAAACCAGTTGCAAAGGCAGACACACACCCCCCCACCGCGAGTCCCCACTGTCACCCCGCGAGGACGGGGACCCCCCCCGCCCTCACTGCAGGCAGACGGGCAGCCCGTAGACAACGGGGGCCGCCCCGATGAGGTACTTGAGTTTGGGGGCTTGGCGCGCCTGGGCGACGTAGGGCAGGAGCGGGGCGCCCGAGCCCCCCCTCAGCCAGCCCTGCAGCAGCGCCTGGGCATAGCGATCCAGGTCCCGGTCCGTCACATCCCACAGGTTCCCCAGGACAAAGGGGCTGGAAGGAAGGAGGGTGTTAGAGCCGCTCCCACCCCAAAAAAACCCCAGCCCTGAGCATGCAAAGCCTCTGACCCCTCGGAAAGACCCCCTCATAACTCACCAACCAGCCATGATGTACTTGAGGACGATGCCGGAGCCCTCCAGGCTGCCACGGACGGTGAGCGCGGCGCTGCTGCAGCCGAAGAGCAGGGCGACGGCGCGGCAATCCAGCCGGGCGATGGTCTGTCCGTCCAGGAAGCGGGCGCCTGCTCCGTGCCCCGCATAGCTACGGGGAGAAGCCCCCCCGGAGTGAGCCCCAGCTGCCCTCGTAACCCTCCCGGGGTGTCCCCAGGCAGCCCCGGTGATGCTCACATGTAGAGGTCGTGCTCCAGGAGGGCTGTCTGCATCTGTGCCGGGCTCGGGACGGCTCCCGTCACCCCCCTCCAGCCGGGCTCGCTGCAGGAGAGCTGGTGAGAAGGGGTGGGGGGCACAACCCAGTCCCCCAGCCCCTCCGAGATCGCCACCCACCTCTCGAACCAGCCCCGAAATCGCTCCTCGGTGCCCAGGAGGTTGCTGTGCGGGTTGAGGACGTAGAAGGTGCTGCTGGGGTTCACTCCGCGGCTCAGCACGGACCCTGCCCGCTGCCGGAGGGGGGAGACGAGTGGGACCCAGCCCAAGGTTTGGGAGGGGTCCCCAAACCCCGGGGCTGGGGTACGTGGGGTCCCCCATCCTCTCACCTCCTGTGCCAGGGAGTAGCTGAGCAGGAAGCGCAGGGAAGGGAGCCTGGTTACGGGCACAGCCTTCAGGCATGCCATGCTCTCCCAGGGCAGCTTCTGCAGGTGCTGGGAGGAAGAGGAGGGAGAGGAAGGTGTGAGCGGGAGGGCAGCAGAGCCAGGAGGAGGTGAGGCAGGAGCAGGGGGTCTCACTTTGTCCAGAACCAGGACGAGGGAGCCGCCGGTCTGCTTGGCGCAGGCTCTCCGCTTCTCCACCGCCTCCTGCAAGAGGAGCTGAGCCTTGCGGGGCTGCGCTGAGCAGAGGCCGAAGGCCACGGCCTGCACATCATCGGGGGTGAGGAGGGGAGCAGCGTTCAGCACCATCTGTGGGGAGGAGGAAGGGGTGAGCATTGGCAAAGCAGGAGGGCTCAGCTCCCCCAAATCCTGCCCCAGCCCGGGCACCTTGAGCAGGGCGGGATCCGAGTCCCTCCAGCCGCACTGGCGGAGCTGGGGATGCAAGTGGGCGGCTTCCTCCGCCAGACCAGGCTCGGGGCCGGTGGGGGTCAGGGCACCCCTCCAGCAGCCCAGCACCTGCGTCTCCAGGGTCTCGATGAGGCTCTGGAAGAGGTCAAGAGAGTCACTGGGGGGGTCCAGACCCCCCAACCCTCTCCAAAATGCACACTGCACTGGGGCGCGGGGTGGTTTTCCCTCACCTTCATCCTGCAGTCCAGCTCGGAGCGGCGCAGCCACCAGTCTCGCTTGTCCGTGCAGCTGTTGGCTTCCTTCTGCTCCTTCTGGATGGCGTCGAAGTCGCTCAGCACCGAGCGCAGCGGGGCCTGGAGGAGGAAGGGAGCCGTGATCCGAGCCCCAAACGTGGCTGGGCTGCCCCTCTCCCATCCCTGCTCTCACCTTGCCGAGCGCGGTGGGGATGCGGATGGTCACGGGAGTGGTGTCCTTCTCCAGCCGTGCCAGCAGCAGCGTGTCCCCTACGGAGCCAGGCTGGATGCTGGCGAGGGTCAACACGCACACGGTCACCCCTGAAAATCACAGCCAGACCTTACGGACAGCCCCAAGGGCACACTCCGTCACTCAGCACCCTCCTGGGTGACGACCCGGTCCCTGCGCTCACATCAGCCCTCACCGCTGGGGATCTGCTGCAGCTGCGTCCGGAAGCTGTCCCGCACCTCAGACCCCAGCGCTGTGGAGCGGAACATGAAGAGTCTCTGGAGCTCGGCGAGGTGGTGGCTGCGCTGGGCAGCGCTCCCCTCCTGCAAGGAGAGCCCACGGAGCTGCTCGGCCACGTCCCTTGGTGACTTCTTCTCTTTGCTGCGGAGGGAAAGGCAGTCAGGGAGGAATAACCACCCCAAAATCACCTTTGCTGGGGCTCTGGAGGTGTTGGATGAGCCCCTTCTCCGTGATGCTCTGGGGATGAAGGGAGGGAAGACCGAGGGACTCACTGAATCTTCCTGTGGACGACACTGAGCAGCTGATGGCGAGTGGTGATGGAGACCGACTCGGAGAGCAGGTGCGCGGTGGAGAGCGGGTCCCGGTTCCCCACGGCCAGAGCCAGGAGCTGGCAGATCTGGCTGTAGAGCGCACCGGGAGGGCAGTGGCCGATGCAGTTGAAAGCCTCTTTCAGGAGCTCGAGGACTGTGTCCAGCGAGGAGATATCTGGAAGGGACAAAGCAGCAAAACCCCGGGGCAGGATCAGCCACTGAGCCCTCAGGCGACGCTCCGAGCAGCGGCGAGGGGTGGTGGAGCAGAGGGGACAGACGTGACAGACGGTGGCAGCCCCAGCACGGCCACCAGCTCCCCGTCCAAGACCAGCATCCCGTGCGCTGGAGGCTCGCAGAGCAGCCTCATCTTACCCTTGGCCCGCAGCATGACGCCCACCCAGCCGCTCACCCACTCCCCCTCCAAAAAAATGGTTAGGAAATAGGAGAAAAAATCAAATCCATGGGTCAAGATGAAGACAGGGAGATCGCTCACTGGTTACCAGCCCAGCCAGAACAACCCCAAATTTGGGGAAAATGAACTTGTTACCAATTAAAAGAGATTGGGGTCATATCCACCTGCTTTTATACAACAGGTATGAGGCTCTGGATGTGCAAGGCCGGTCAACGAGCGATGTGGATGACAGTCCACCTACACCAGAGGTGTTGCCAAGGTCAGGAAGGCCTATCCCCTATATCGCAATCACCTCCACGATGAAGAAAAGGTGGGTTATAGTTGTAAGTGACTCCCTTTTGAGGGGAGCAGAGGGTCCGATATGCCGGACAGACCCTCCCTGGGGCAGGAAACTCCCTAGCCTGGTACAGCCCTCGGACTATTATCTATCACTGCTCTTCCACGTGGGTGGCGACGATGCCGCAACACGTAGTTTTGCGATCAAGAGAGACTTCAGGACTTTGGGATGGTTGGTGAGGGAATCCGGAGCACAGGTTATTTTTTTCCTCCATCCTCCCAGTTGCGGGCAGCGACACTGGAAGGAACAGACACACCCAGTCTAACACGTGGCTCCGTGGCTGGTGTCACTGCCGCAATTCCAGGTTTTTAGATAATGGGATGGTCCACATGGCACCAGGACCGCTGGCATCGGATGGGATTCACCTTTCTCAAAGGGGGAAGAGGGTCTTTGCTCATGGTCTGGCAGGGCTTGTTGACAGAGCTTTAAACTAGACTCGAAGGAGGAGGGGGATAATATCAGGCCTGTCTGTGACAAGCTGTGGGACGCCACGCCAAGGTTAGAGGGACGGGGTGCCAGCGAGGGCCCTCAGCCTGTTGCTCTGAGACATGCTGGGTGCACTGGAGCACCCTTGAAGTCTTACGGAGACGAGCCGGGGGCTCCTCGGGTAATAGGAGCCAACAGGGAAACACCGGCGAAGCGCCTCAAAGGAATTAAGATGTGTTCCTGAGAAGGCGACACGGCCAACAGCCCAGCTGAAGTGCCTCTACCCCAACGCACACAGCACGGGCAACCAACGGGAGGAGCTGGAAGCCACCGCGCCGCTAGAAAGCTGCGACCTCGTGGCCATTACTAGAGCTTGGTGGGATGAATCCCACGACTGGAGTGCGGCTATCGCTGGCTGCCGGCTCTTCAGAAGGGGCAGGCGAGGAAGGAGGGGCACAGGGGTTGCCTTCTACGTCAAGAAATGGGTAGATTGTGAAGAGCTGTCTCTGAAGAATAGCCACGAGCAGGTTGAAAGCTTATGGGTAAGAATTAAAGACCGAGGCAACAAAGGGAACCTTGTAGCTGGTGTTTCCTACACGTCGTCCGATCGAGGAGAGCCTGTTGACGCAGCCTTCTCGCTCCGGCTACAGGAGGCATCGCACTCGCAGGCTCTCGCCCCGCCGGGGGGCTTCAACCACCCCGACATCCGCTGGAAAAGTAGCACGGCGAGCTGTGGGCAATGCAGGAGACTCCTGGAGAGCACTGAGGATAACTTCTTAAGCCAAGGAATAGACAGCCCTACCAGAGAGGACGCGATATGAACCTGATGGTCACCAACGCAAGCGAGCTAATCGGTGACGTCAAGACTGGAGGCAGCCTGGGCTGCAGCGATCGTGCGCTGGTGGAGTTCTCAGCCCTGAGGGAATTGGGACAGGCAAAGAGTAAAGTCGGGACCCTGAATTGTCGGAAAGCAAACTTCCAGCTGTTCAAGGAGTTGGTCAATAGGACCCTCTGGGAAACTGCCTCCGGGATGGGGGAGCAGGACAGAGCTGGCAGATCTTTAAGGATGCTTTCCAAAGAGCACAAGAGCTCTCGATCCCCGGGGGTAAGAAATCAGGAAAGGAAGGCAAGAGACAGGCGTGGATGAGTCGAGACCTGTGGGTCAAACTGAAGGGCAGGAGAGAAACGCACAGGCAGCAGAAGCAGGAGCAGGTATCCTGGGAAGAGAATAGGGACGCTGCCCGGTTGTGTAGGGACGGGGTCGGGAAGGCCAAGGCGCAGCTGGAGCTGAACTTGGCAAGGGACGCAAAGAATAGGGAGAAGGGCTCCTACAGAGATGTCAGCCAGAAAAGGAAGGTCAAAGAAAGCGTACCCGCCCCGATGAACACGACTGGCAGACAGGTAACAACAGACAGAAGGCTGACGTGCTCGACAACTCTTTTGACTTGGTCTTCACTGGCAACCTCTCTTCCCCCACCTCTCGAGTGGAGGGACCGCAAGACGGGGACCAGGGGAGCAAAGTCCCTCCTGCTGTAAGAGAGGGTCAGGTTCGTGACCACCAGAGGAACCTGAACATACGTAAGCCTATGGGACCCGACGAGATGCATCCCAGAGTCCCGAGGGAACTGGCTGATGTAGTTGCCAAGCCACTCTTCGCGATATCGGACGAGCCGTGGCAGTCAGGTGAAGCCCCTGATGACTGGGAAAAGGGAAACGTTGCACCCGTTCTTAAAAAGGGTAGAAAGGAGGACCCTGGGAACTACCGACCTGTCAGCCTCGCCTCTGTGCCTGGGAATATCATGGACCAGAGCCTCCTGGAAGCTATGCTGAGGCACATGGAGGACAGGGAGGTGATTCGAGACAGCCAGCGTGGCTTCACCAAGGGCAAGTCCTGCCTGACCGACCCAGTGGCCTTCTTTGACAGTGACTACATCAGTGGACAAGGGAAGAGCTACAGATGTCATCTGTCCGGACTTCTGTAAGGCCTTTGACATGGTCCCACACAATATCCCTCTCTCTAAATTGGAGAGATACAGCTTTGATGGATGGACTCTTTGGCGGATAAGGAATTGGTTGGATGGTCGCATGCAGAGTAGTGGTCGACGGCTCAATGACGAGCGGTGTCTCTCAGGGGTCCGTATTGGGACCAGTACTGTTTAATATCTTCATTAACGAGGTAGACAGTGGGAGCGAGTGCACCCTCAGCAGATTTGCAGATGACACCAAGCTGAGTGGTGCGGTTGACACTCAAGAGGAACGGGATGCCATCCAGAGGGACCTGGACAAGCTCAGGAACCTCATGAAGTTCAACAAGGCCAAGAGCAAGGTCCTGCACCGGGGTTGGAGCAATGCCCAGTATCCATATAGGCTGGGGGATGAAGGGGTTGCGAGCAGCCCTGCGGAGAAGGACTTGGGGGTACCGGGGGATGAAAAGCCGGACATGAGCCAGCACTGTGTGTTGGCAGCCCAGAAAGCCAACCGTATCCTGGGCTGCATCCAACGTGGTGTGGCCAGCAGGTCGAGGGAGGTGGTTCTGCCCCTCTGCTCCACTCTGGTGAGACCCCCCTGGAATACTGCGTCCAGCTCTGGGGTCCTCAGCACAGGAAAGACATGGACCTGTTGGAGGGGGTCCAGGGGAGGCCCCAGAAATGGTCAGGGGGGCTGGAACCCCTCTGCTATGAGGACAGGCTGGGAGAGTCGGGGTTGCTCAGCCTGGAGAAGAGAAGGCTCCGGGGAGAGCTTGTTGTGGCCTTTCAATATGTAAAGGGGCTAAGAAGAAAGATGGGGACTGACTTTTCAGCAGGGCCTGCAGCGATAGGACAAGGGGGAATGGTTTTAAGCTACAAGAGGGGAGATTTAGACTAGACATAAGGAAGAAATGTTTTACGCTGAGGGTGGTGAGGCACTGGCCAGGGCTGCCCAGGGACGAGGTGGATGCCCCATCCCTGGAAACACTCAAGGCCAGGTTGGACGGGGCTCTGAGCACCCTGATCTGCTTGGAGATGTCCCTGCTCATGGCAGGGGTTGGACTAGGTGACCTTTAAAGGTCCCTTCCAGCCCAAAACCATTCTGTGATTCTATGAAACGCAGACAAAAAATTAGAACTCCTTCCCCTGGCACCAGGGAGCAGCCCCTCCTCCTCCTCAGCTGTTTTGCCTTCTACCCATACAGGACATTTTACCCAATTTAATTGTTTTTGCAGAGGTGCCACTGACTTCAACCAAGAGGCTCAGCTTTAGCTTTCCTCCCCCCGCAGCTCCCCAGCACCACAATCTCCCCACCCACACCGTGCCGGGTGCTCACCGCCAGCCGTGGGCAGAGCGGAGGAGAGGGTCCCCTCCAGGTGCAGGGGGTCCCCGCTGCCCGGCCACTGTGCCGCCAGGACGTCCTCGCCGGCTTCTTGCTGCAGGACCTTGTGCTCCCCATCTGCGCCCTCCTGCCTGCGCCGAGGCAGCCGTCTCCTGCCTGCGGGGAGAGACGGAGGTGCCTGGTCCCTGGGACCGGTGGCAGCGGTAGGGACAGCCCGATGCAACCGCTTAGGCAAGACCCCCCCAATCCCTGGGGTAGCCCAGCTCACCTGCAGCTCCCTCCTCTTCCTCAGAGACCTGCAAGGCCTCAAAGCTGATCTCAAGCTCTTCCTCCACCTTCTCTTCTTCCTCAATGGCCCTCAGAAGCTCCCGTTCCTCCTCCGCTCTCTTGCCAGGAGCCCTGCGGGTCACCCGCTCCCTCTTCTCTGCAGCGCCGGCTCGGCGGGTGCCCGGTCGCCCTCTCCGGGGCTGGGCACAGCTCCTCTGGTCCCCGAACCCCAGCGAGCTCGCCTGGGACCCCATGGATTTGGGGGGCAGAGCTTTGCGGGTACAGCATGTTTTGCGGGTAGCTGCGGTGGTCAGCCCCGCGCCGGGATCCTCCATGTCACTGTCATCACTGAATGTCACCTAAAGCAGAGGGACAGAGGGGTGTCAGGGCTGGTACTGGGTGCACCGGGCTGCCCCTCGCCGCCCTCCCCACTCACCTTTAGGCGAGACTTCACTTTCCCCAAGGCTTTGGGCGCTCGCAGGAGCCGCGACTTGCTGGCCGGCGGGGAGGATTCGCTGAAGATGGTGAAGGGAGTCCTGGGGCCAGGGGCTGCGCGTGCCTTGGCAGGGGGACAGGCTTTTTGGTGTGGGGTGCAGGGCACTGTCACCGGCCGGATGACGATGGGGGGCACCTCGCTGTCCGAGTCACCCAGAGCAAAGACATCATCGGTGTTGGGCACAGCCAGGGGCTTCGCTCTCTGGCTCTTCTTCACTCTGGGTTTGGGCACGGCGCGGGCCAATGCTGTCTTGTTTTTGCACCTTTGGGGTTGAGCCTTGTCCGTCTTGAGGGTCCGGTGCACGGCCACCACTTCGGGCTCCGCCGGAGTCAGCGTGGGCAGGTGCCAGGTCCAAGAGCCGGCAAAGACGCCATCCACAGAGTCACCATGCTTGGAAGCCAGGCGGCAAATAGTGGCCACAGCTCTGGTGAGCAGTAGGCTGGCCCTAGAGACCTCCAGGCTGGGCAGGTGGGGTCTGCAGGACACTAGGAAGGTCAACCCCGTCTCCAGCTCCTCCTGCAGCTCCTCTGCCAACTGAGGGCTGGCCAGGCTCTGAAGGGCCAACGTGGCATAGCCAGTGGCCACCAAATTGTCCAGCAGCTCCAGCGCAGGCAGGTCCCGGCTGACGGAGCCACCCCACAGCTTGTCTCGCAGCACGGCGGCAAAGCGGGTGGCCACGGCGGCGCAGCGCGGCAGCATGGCATGGATCAGACCCAGCCCCTTGGCCACGCTGCCCGCGGCCAGCTCGCCCTGGGCGCAGGAGAGGAGCCAGCGCAGGCAGAGAGCCGAGAGGGCCAGGTCGGAGCAGAGGCAGCACGGGCAAGCTGCCGGGTGGGCGAGGAAGGCCAGTCTCTTCCTCCTCTCGGGTTTCAGCTCCGGTGAGGCAGTGAGAGCATCCGCCTTCTCCGGCCCGCTCACTGTGTCCACAAACTCCAGCGCGGGGCCCTTCAGGAAACCCTCCTCTTCCCTGGGGGGCTCAGAGATGGTGTCCCGCGGCTTCTTGCCCTCGAGTTTGCACTTCCTGGGCAGAATCTTCGTCTGGCCTTTCTGCTTCTTGCTGGCGTTAAACTCTGCGGGCAGAGGGGAGGGTTATTTCGGCATCCTCCCTGCACAGCCCTCCCTCAGCCCCTGCGGCAGCCAGCCCAAGGAGGGGTGCGGGAAGCTGGATACAACGCTTCTGCTTTCCCCAGCTACACCTTTATCGTCTGGAGGAGTCGCTCGATAAGCCAAAGCATGGTTCAGAGTCACCCCCCACCTCTGCATCCTCCTGGGTGACAGGGATCAGCTGCTCCAGCAGCATCTGCTCAAGGCAGATCTTTCACCCCAGCCCAAAAGCGGGTGCAAGAGGGGTCGTCCCTGGCACTGCCCAGGCTTGGGGCTCAACTCAGCACTCCCATTCCCTTCCTCCGAGCCCAGAGCGGGGACTCACCGGTGTCAGACTGCAGGAGGAAGAGAGCCTGCTGGAGGTCCAAGTGGCTCAGCTCCAGCTCGCTTTGCTGCAGTTCCAGCTGGGCCTTCAGCAGCAGGAAGGACGTACACCTTGGGGAGGGGGGGAAAAACAGCCCTCAGAGCCCCCCCACAACAGCCATCGCTCCATCCCCAGGGCCGTGCGGGAGTGAGGCAGGCAGGCAGCGACGAACAAGCTCACGTCTGACATGGCAAGCTGAATTCGTGGGATAACGCACCCCAGAGCAGCTGCTTGCTCCAGACCACGCTGAGAAGGTGCCAAACCCTCCTACAAGCGCCAGTCCCCCACCAAGGGACACAGACACCAGTGTCCCCCGTGGCCGCAGGGCAGCTCATCCCTAACCAAGCGTCCCCCAAGCTCAGGGCCAGGCTTTTCCCCCGCCTCAACGGTCAACTCACCACCGGGTGGCTTGCAGTTTCATAGCCAGCTTGACGGCCTCCAAGCAGAAGGCTTTGGCTTTACACACCACCTCCAACCTGCTGAGGAGAGCCACGAGGTGCTCCGAGCAGGCCAGCGTGTCAGCCAGCACTCGCCACTTCAGCAGCACATTGTCCCCTGCGAGGGAGGACAGGAAGGTGACTGGAGCTGCTCCTCCCGGAGAGGCAGGCAAGGAGCCCGACTCTTTCCGGAGGAGCAATTGGCTTTCAGTCCACGCGAGCAACCGGCTCACCGTAATCCACAAACTGGACGTTGGATGCCGTTGTCTGACAGCCCAGCACATCGCTGCCCATCAGCAGGAGGATGATGCTGCGGAAGAGCTTGTGGGCTTCGGCAAGAGCCGCCTCGGGAGTCTTCCACCCTGCGCGAGGTCGGTAGTGGGTATCAGCACCAACCAAGACCCTCCCAAGCCCCAGCACGGAGCGACTCCCCCAAATTCCCTCTCCTCACCCCAAACGGGCTGGTTTGGAGAAACCCAGAGGTCAAATGTTTGCACGGAGCTTTGCCCACGACCCCTGTCAGCCTGGTGCTCACCGGGAGTGTTTTAAACATCCCCCAGCAACACACCTTGCACAAAGATCTGCTGCCGGAGCTCCGGCGAGAGGCGGGCAGCGGGGAGGCTCAGGTAGACGGCCACCAGCTGAAGGACGTGGGCTTGCAGCAGGTACCAGACCTTCGTGGTTTTCTGCAGAGTCGGGTTCTGGAGCACCTCCAGCAACAGGGTGAGACCCTCTTCAATCTGCAGAGGGAGAAAAAGAGTCACCATTCGTGGTCCAGAGTGCCTCCATGCCCAAGGTCCCTAGCGAGAGGTATTGAGATAGCCAGATGGAGCTGCTGCAGTCTCCTCTTGCCCTCTGACACTAATTCTGAGACAAAAAAGGGTTTTTAGGAGCCTTACCCGGTGGTTGACACAGCACAGCTGGCTGCGGAGGAGGAGGCAGGTTTGCTGCAGCAGCAGGTAGGAATCATCGCTGCTGTCAGCTTTCTGCAGGCAGGACTCCGCCTCTTTCAGGAAAAGCTGGAAACCAACGCGCTGCCATGAGGACTGCGGCCTCGGGGATCGGCCAAGCTCGCCCCACAGCCCCTTCCCTCCCTGCCAGACTTACCTGGGCATAGCTAGGGCACTCCAGCTGGAGGAGCAGCTTGGTGACCTGGCACAGGGCGCTGGCTGCGCCCAGGTTGTCCCCAAGTGCGCTGCACAGGGCTCTGACCAGGATGTAGCTCTCCATGGCTTGCAAGGGCTGGGGGCAGGAAAACCCCCGTGGTTACGCTCAGAGACCACCCCAAGAGGGACTCCGTGCGCCTGGGGAGGCTGCTGTCCCACCGGCCACCTCCCCAGCAGCGTTACCTTGGCCATCAGCTTGTAGAGAGCTGCCAGGAGGCGCAGGGAGGCTATAGTCTGCTCGGGGCTGCGCACGGCCGGGACGCCCGGCGTCGCCAGGAGCTGCTTCCACAAGGCGAAGGCGTCATCCAGGCTTTTGGACAGAGCTGAGGGCACACCACGGGTCTGAGACACCCTGACCCGAAACCAGGCGCTCCTGGAGAGCCTCTTCACGAAGGGCCCGACCCCCCCAGCGTCCTCACCGGTCTCTGTCGCCAGGTTGAAAGTGATGCCATCATATAGGAACCTGTCCTCCAGCAGCCTGCCTTCGTAGTTGAGGTCATTGGGCTCAAAGTCATCCAGGTTCTTCAGCCCCTGAGCTTTGGCTCTCTGGTCCCTCTCTATGCTCTGCAGCGGGGGAGAAGGCAGCGGCGACACACATTAAGAGACACCACAGCGTTTCCAGTAGGGTCTGGGTGGCTTTTGGCGGCCCCGGTGCAGAGCTGAGCGTTGCCAGCAAGGCTGAGGAGGGGACACAACGCGTGCACGGAGCCCCGTGGCATTTCCAGATCCGGACCTGTTTCGGCATCCACAGCCCGGCTCTGCTGCTCCCACCCACCTTCTCCAGCTTGGACTCCAGGGTGCAGATGTAGAGCCAGAGCAGAGCCTGCGCCCGGTCATCGAGGAGCCGGTCCCGGTTCTGGGCACTCCTGGGCACCAACTCCAGCAGCCGCAAAGCTTCACGGATCGAGTCCATGGAGGAGCTGCCGGAGAGAGGGATTAGAAACAGCCTTCTGCCCCCAAAACCCCTGGAGCATTGTAAGGGGAGGGACAGATACACCCCAGGACAGAGCAATAACACTCCAGATCCTTTAAACTCCCCCCGAGGACCCTCAAATGCTCCTTGGGGACTTCCAGGGACACAGGGAGGTGATCCCGGCACGCCGGCGTCCACCCACCAGTCCGTCTGCTGGGCGTAGCTGTGGTAGCACAAGACCTGGGCCAGCTCTGTCAAGCCGATAGCTCGCTCATGCAGGCGGCCGCTCTCCTCCGAGCAGATCTCCAGCAAGTCGCAGAGGACGTTGTAGCGTTCCTGCCCCGTGTCAGCTCGGACAGTCTTGTAGGCCTTCAACTCCGCAAAGAGGACAGTCACCAAAGTCTCCGTGTCCAGGCTGTGCCCCTCCAAGCCTTCCTTCAGGGTCCTGTGGGAAACAGGAGGTGTAGCGGGGCTCTGCACAGAGCGCGGTGGAGCTGGGCACGTCTCGCAGGGAGAAACATCCTCATTTTACCAGCTTGGGAACCGCAGCTCTCAAGACATCCACCCCCCACGCACTGGGCGGCCTTCCAGGTCTTACCGTAACTGTAACTCCTCAGCCCCCTGTTTCACAGCGTCCGTTTTGACTCTGACCCAGAGGGAAAGGGGCTCTGCCAGCAGCTCCCCGATCCGGCCCCGCAGCGCGGCCAGCCACTGCACCACACACGCCAGGGCGCTCTCCAGCTGCCCCAGCTTGCGGTAGCTTTCCACCTGCAGCCTGAAGCATTTGTGCAGCTGCGGGGAGAGCACAGAGAATCGGCTTCAGCACCATGTGGGAGGAAGCTCCCTGTCTCCCATGTCCCATACCACAATCCTCTTCCCTGCAAGGGCAAAGGGAAGGCATCGGAGCAGGGAATTGGGGTTGTTCCAGGAGGAAAAGCTGGTCCCATCCTTTCCTTTTCTCCCCTGGCACCAGGACCAGACTGTTCAGTTCAGCTCTGTTTGTGCCAGAAGCATCAGACAAGCACTTACCCTCTCCGGGGGTATCTCCGGACATGCGTAGGCATCTGCTGTCTGCAGCCTCTTGCAGAGGAGCTCGCAGACAGAGCTGGCCTCCTTGTGAAGGTTCTGGTTGTAGAAGATGTAGGCCAGCTTGAAGGCACACGACACTGCCGCAATCAAAACCCAAATCTTAAAAGACGTGATGGAAAGAGAACGACCCCTCTTCTCCTTGTCCAGCCAGGGACTGTCACCCTCTGCCCTGGCCCCAGCAGCCACGTACTTTGCGTGGCAGAGAACCCCCTCGTTGCTCCCCGGGTACGCAGACACTGAGCTCTGTGACTGCATTCACCCCGAGCCAGGTTTGGTCCCACCCGCCGCTGTGGCACTGACCGGTGACGTCCAGGTACTTGGCTCGCTCGCTCTCGGGGAGCCCCTCCAGCGCCTCCAGCATCCACGCCACGCTCCTCCTGCAGCTCTCCGTCAGCCGCTCCAGACCTGGCCAGCCTGCCGCCTGCAACGGCTGCGGGGAGAGGGTGGCCACTGGGGACCCACAGCCCCCCCAGAAAGTCCCCGGGGCGGCTTGAGCAGCCCCTTCCAACCCCACCAACGTGCCACCTCTGAAGGGAGAAGCTACTCAGCACGCGAGGGTCTTGCCCTCTCCCAGTGCCGGGGATTGTCCCCTCCGCGGCTGGTACCTGGGAGCACTGGAAGGCGTCGTAGGTCACACCAGCAAAGAGCTGGAGGCTGCGGTAGAGCAGCTGCTTCACCATGAGCTTCTGTTTGACACCGTCAGGAGGAACCTGCAGAAGGGAGGAAAGGAGAAAAGCAGCATTTGTAGGACCTGGGTGGTGCTGCTCAGGACGGGGACACCAGAGAGGGACACTCAGATGATGGATTAAGGGGAGCATCGAGCCCGGAGCGGGCCTACAAACCCTCCAGCTGCTCAGAGAGACTCTGATCAACCAGACTACGCGGTCACCCCAGTCCCAGCCCCAGCCTCACCCTCTCCAGCAGCCGGTGGAGGACACGGCAGTGCCCCTCGGTGAAGGCACAGAGGCCGAGCACATCCTCCTGGCTGAAGGGCTGCTGCTTGCTCCTCTTCACGTACTCGCCAAGGGAGGAGATGATGAACTGGCAGCTCTCAGCCAGCACCCTGAGGAACTGCTCCGAGGCCGCTGCCGCCGCACTGAGAGCCGCCGCAGCCTGGGAGAAGGGTGGCCCCGCGGGGGAAGCGCTCTCGGCCAGCGCTTGGCTCAGCTGAACCCCGGCATCCAGGAGGGAAAGGGGGTCACCAAAAGATTTTGCGGAGCTGCCGGTGGCCCCCAGGAAGCTCCTCGCGTCCTTTACTGCTGCTTTAGCCTCCCTGTACCGGCCGCTCTTGCAGAAATGCCGGCACTGCTCCAGGGTGAGCTCAAAGAAGCAGAGGGATTGCTGGAGGGTGGGAGGCTCCGTCGCCTCCTTTCGCAGAGCCGTGAGCAAGCAGTCCCCGAGCTGTCGGCCGAGGAAATCCGAGGACGGTGCCCACTGGGCTTCATACAAGGCAGCAGCGGCAGCCACCTGCTGCGCCGTCTGGGAGTTGAAGAAGGGGGGCTGCAGCGGCAGCAAGGCCGCCCCGTCCTCCTCCAGCAGCAGAAGAAAGCGCAGGGCTCGCAGACGGACTGAGAAGATGGCTCTACCCTTCTCCTGTGGCCGGTTGGGCTCGGCCAGGGTGTCTGCCCCTCTCCAGAGCACACTGAAGCTGCTGTAGGCGATGGCCGTGAAGTCCTTGGAGGGCGCCTGGCCGGGGCGGTAGGTCAGCAGCCGAGCACGGAGGAGTTCGGCCACCCTCCAGCAGGCATCGCCGCTCCCCCGGCCGACCGCGTTCCTCAGCAGATGGTAGAGGATCTTCTCCAGGTAGAGCGGAGCAGGCTGCGGCACGGCGGTCAGGTAGCCCTGGCACGCCTCCTCGGCCGCGGCCACCAGTCTGGTGGCATATGCCGGGCAGCCCCCGGGCTCCGCCATCCGCTCAACGCAATACCGCAGGGCTCTGTCGCAGAGCTGGCTTTTCCGCAGCCGGGAGGCCTGGCTGGCGTTGGAGGCATCTCTCTGGAAGCATAAGAGGCATTCCTGGGGAGGGTGTCAGACCCCCCCCAGCACCCAGCCCAGGATGCTCCGGGGGAGTATTCCCCCCCCACGGTGCCGGCAGCGGGGCCCCCCAGTCCCTGGCTCACCGACAGCTCGGCGAGCAGCTCGTCTATGCCCTTCCAGCTGTCCATCCGGGCGGCGAAATCAGCTCCTCTGAGGTGCTTCACATGTGACACCAGGCTGGCAACTGGGGCAGGCAGGGAAGGGTGTGGGACCCCCACAGACCCCAGCCCCACTCCCCGGTGCTTGCAGGCAACTCCCAGCCCCACTGCCCAGCCCCCCCCCATGCTCACAGCCCCCCCCCCCACCATTCTCCTGCTCCCCAGAAACCCACAGCTCCACTCTCCAGATGCTCACAGCCTCTCTGTGGCCTGGAGACCCCCCCCCCAAGTCATGTGTGTGTCCCCCCGCACTCCTCAGTCTCCCCCCAGGGCCCATTGCCACCCCCCCCATGCCTGCAGCCCCCCCCAGCCCCAATCCTCACCCCCCCCAGGGCATGCAGCCCCCCTCGGCCTCAATCCCAAGCCCCCCCAGGGCACACAGGTCCCCCAGTGCCTCTCCTCGGCCCCCCCCGACCCCGCTCCCCGGTACCCCCGGGGCCCACAGCCCCCCCCCGACCCCACTCCCCGGTACCCCCGGGGCCCACAGCCCCCCCCGACCCCACTCCCCGGTACCCCCGGGGCCCTCAGCCCCCCCCGACCCCACTCCCCGGCACCCCCGGGGCCCTCAGCCCCCCCCGACCCCACTCCCCGGTACCCCCGGGGCCCACAGCCCCCCCACAACCCCACCCCCCGGTACCCCCGGGGCCCACAGCCCCCCCCGACCCCACTCCCCGGTACCCCCGGGGCCCACAGCCCCCCCCGACCCCGACCCCCGGTACCCCCGGGGCCCACAGCCCCCCCACAACCCCACCCCCCGGTACCCCCGGGGCCCACAGCCCCCCCCGACCCCACTCCCCGGTACCCCCGGGGCCCACAGCCCCCCCCGACCCCGACCCCCGGTACCCCCGGGGCCCACAGCCCCCCCCGACCCCGCTCCCCGGTACCCCCGGGGCCCACAGCCCCCCCCCGACCCCACTCCCCGGTACCCCCGGGGCCCACAGCCCCCCCCGACCCCGCTCCCCGGTACCCCCGGGGCCCACAGCCCCCCCCCGACCCCACTCCCCGGTACCCCCGGGGCCCACAGCCCCCCCCCGACCCCACTCCCCGGTACCCCCGGGGCCCACAGCCCCCCCCGACCCCACTCCCCGGTACCCCCGGGGCCCTCAGCCCCACTCCTCATCCTCCCCGGGGGTCCGCAGCCCCCCCCAGCCTGGAAGCCCCTCCAGTCCCCCCCTCCCCGTATCCGCGGCCCCTCAGACTCACGCTGCACCGCCGCCGCCGCCGCCGTTGGGTCCAGGCCGGGTCGCGCGCCCCGTTCAAATACCCTCCGCAGCCAATCAGCGCACGGCTCCACCGGTCCGCCCGCGCGGGGCACGCTGGGAGTTGTAGTTCTCACCCCGGATGGGGTGCGCATGCGCACGGCGCTTCGTGCTGCGCGGGGACCCCCCCCCCCCGTTCCCGAGCGATGGTGGCGATCGTGCAGGAACCCCCTGTGCGGTGGGGGGGGTGCGGGGGGGCCCTTGTGCAATGGGAACCGGTGTGCAAGGACCCCCGTGCGACGGTGGTGGCTGTGCAGGGACCCTCGTGCAACGGGGGGCGGCTGCAGGGGGACCCCCGTGCAACGGGGTGATGGTGCGCGGAGACCCCCGTGCAACGGGGGGGGTCGGTGCACAGGGACCCCCGTGCAACGGGGACAGTGTGTGGGGACCTCCGTGCAATGGCGGGGGGCAGTGTGCAAGGACCCCCGTGCGATGGTAGCGATTGTGTAGGGACCCTCGTGCAACGGGGGGCGGCTGCACGGGGACCCCCGTGCAATGGGGTGGTTGTGCAGGACCCCCATGCGATGGAGCAGCTGTGCAGGACCCCCATGCGACGGGGGCGGCGGCGTGGGACCCTCATGCGATGGGGGCGGTTGTGCAGGACCCTCGTGCAATGGGGGCGGTTGTGCAGGACCCCCGTGCGATAGGGGTGGCTATGCAGGACCCCCATGCAATGGAGCAGCTGTGCAGGACCCCCGTGCGACAGGGGTGGCTGCATGGGGACCCTCATGCAATGGGGGTGGCTGTGCAGGACCCCCGTGCAACGAGACGGTTGTGCAGGACCCCCATGCAATGGTAGTGATTGTGCAGAGACCCTCGTGCAACGGGGGGCGGCTGCATGGGGACCCCCGTGCGACACGGGTGGCTGCACGGGGACCCTCATGCAATGGGGGTGGCTGTGCAGGACCCCCGTGCAACGAGACGGTTGTGCAGGACCCCCATGCGATGGTAGTGATTGTGCAGAGACCCTCGTGCAATGGGGGGCGGCTGCATGGGGACCCTCGTGTGCAACGGGGTGGTTATGCAGGACCCCCATGCGATGGAGCAGCTGTGCAGGACCCCTGTGCGACGGGGGTGGCTGCACGGGGACCCTCATGCGATAGGGGCAGCTGTGCAGGACCCCTGTATGACGGGGCAGTTGTGCAGGACCCCCATGCGACGGGGGCGGCTGTGCAGGACCCCCATGCGACGGGGCGGTTGTGCAGGACCCCCATGCGACGGGGGCGTGGGGACCCTCATGCAATGGGGGCGGTTGTGCAGGACCCCCGTACGATGGGGCGGCTGTGTAGGACCCCCATGCGACGGGGGCGGCTGCATGGGGACCCTCATGCAATGGGGGTGGCTGTGCAGGACCCCCGTGCAACGAGACGGTTGTGCAGGACCCCCGTGCGATGGTAATGATTGTGCAGAGACCCTCGTGCAATGGGGGGCGGCTGCATGGGGACCCTCGTGCAACGGGGTGGTTGTGCAGGACCCCCGTACGATGGGGCGGTTGTGCAGGACCCCCATGCGATGGGGGTGGCTGTGCAGGACCCCCATGCGATGGGGCGGCTGCACGGGGACCCTCATGCGATGGGGGCCATTGTGCAGGACCCCCATGCGACGGGGGCGGCTGTGCAGACCCCCCCCCGTGCTGCTCTGGCCGGGACAGTTATTTTTCTCGGCAGCAGCCTTGGGTTCGGGAGCACACAGCCGGTGTCCGATACTGCCGGGGTGTTTTGGCTGCTGCTGAGAGGCCTCACGGCCGCCTCCAGCTCCCACGCAGCTCCCACGGCGTGCGGGACCCCCCTGCGACGAGTGCGGGACCCCCGTGCAAACAGAGGTTTGATTAACCGTGCCCTCCCCTCCAAAAAGTCTCACCCAGCGCCAGCAGCCGAGGGAGCCGACGCCTCGGGAGCTGACCGAGCCTCAACTTCCCGATAAAACTAAGGCTGCAAAGACGGAGCTGGCTGAACCCGGCAGGTGGGAGCGGAGCGAAGAAGATAAGGACCAAGGAAACAATTCACAGAACGGTTTTGGGCTGGAAGGGACCTTTAAAGGTCACCTAGTCCAACCCCTGCCATGAGCAGGGACATCTCCAAGCAGATCCGGGTGCTCAGAGCCCCGTCCAACCTGGCCTTGAGTGTTTCCAGGGATGGGGCATCCACCTCGTCCCTGGCAGCCCTGGCCAGTGCCTCACCACCCTCAGCGTAAAACATTTCTTCCTTATGTCTAGTCTAAATCTCCCCTCTTGTAGCTTAAAACCATTCCCCCTTGTCCTATCGCTGCAGGCCCTGCTGAAAAGTCAGTCCCCATCTTTCTTCTCAGCCCCTTTACATATTGAAAGGCCGCAACAAGCTCTCCCCGGAGCCTTCTCTTCTCCAGGCTGAACACCCCCGACTCTCCCAGCCTGTCCTCATAGCAGAGGGGTTCCAGCCCCCCCGACCATTTCTGGGGCCTCCCCTGGACCCCCTCCAATGGGTCCAATCCCAGGAGAGTGAGGTGACTTCAGAAGTGAAACCCAGTAAGAAATCAAGAGACCACTGACCAGAATTAAGGGGTTGGACCTGGGGATGGGGTGCTGGGTGGTACGGGTGTAACTGGGGGGCATGAGTGGGGGTAGGGGTCCCTCTCCGGAGGCAGCCAGCTCGAGCTGTCACCCGAGAACTCCTCAAAGAGGGATGGGAAACCTTCCCTGGGACTCTGCCTTCTCAGCGGGATCCCAGGGTCGGCCCCTGTTAGGGTGGCCGGCGTGGGTAAATCCCTAACAGCGTGCAGGGACCTCCCCCTGCAACGGGTGTGGGTGTGCAAGGGCTGCCGTGTAACAGGCGTGGATGTGCAGGGACCCCCGTGCAACGTGGGGCTGGTGGTGTGCCTGCAGGGAGCGTACGACGGGTGCTGGTGCCCAGGGACCAGTGCACAACAGCTTTACGGCGTGCAAGGACGCCCATGCAATGGGGATTGGGCGTGCAAGGATGCCTGCGCCCCAGGAGTGCAGGACCGGCGCGCAACGAGGCTGCCGGTGTGCAGCGAGGTGCTGGGATCACTGCCCACTGCAGCGCTGGCGCACGGGGAAGCGTGCGAGGGGGTGCGTGCGGATCGGCGTGCAACGAGGCGCTGGGAGGCGGCTCTGTGTCGAGCGGGACGGCCACGTGTTGGTGCAACGGAAACGCCAGCGGATGCAGAAACTCCCCCGCGCACCAGGAACAGTTCTGCAAGCGCAGCTCCACACAACGCTGCTCAGAACAAAGTTCCAGTGTGCAACCTGCATGCGCACAGACCCCCGTGTCGGGCAGGGGGGCAGATCCGGAGCACGTTCCCCCAAAAAACCCTGGGGGAGGATGGGGATCTGCAGAAACACACTTCATTTTGGTTTGGTTTTTAAAAAGAGAGAACACACCTCCCCGCGTGCTTGCGACCCTCCTTCCACCACGGAGGTGGTGGGGATGAGGCCATTTTGGGGGTCATCAGCCACCCGTGGGGGGCCACTCACCCTGTAGCAGCGGGTCAGGGTGTCCCCATGTCCCCTCCACAGTCCCTCAGGGGGTGACACCCGTCGCGGGACCCCGTCACAGCTCAGGGGCCGCGTCGGCAGCGTCGGCCTGTCCCGGCGGCGCGGGCAGGCGGAGCTCGGCGTCGTGGCGGCTGAGGGCGAAGAGGCGGCCGACGGCCAGCAGCGCCAGCAGCGCGACGCCCGCGCAGACGCCGAACATGCTCCGGGTGCCCGTCTGACGGTCGCTGTCGTGGAGAACCAGTAAGCCCAGACAGGCCAGTAAGTTCAGGGGGAGGCGAAACCAGTTCATGACCCCCAGGCGATCCTTCTCCGGCACCACTTTCCGTCGGAGGAAACCCATGGCCGGGAAGTAGAGCCCGCAGGAGAGTTCGATGAGGAGGAAGGCGAGGAAGGACTCGGCGGGGCTCTCCTGGCCGGGGCTGGTGGAGAAGGTGAGCATGAAGAGGGAGAAGAAAACCAGGAGGACGGCGAGGGAGAGGAGGTGGACGGGCTGGAGGTGGTACCTCTTGGAGACGGCCAGGCGGTAGAGCGAGGAGCCCAGCATGCTGGCGGCCATGAAGCCGGAGAAGACGATGCCCAAGGGAGCGCCGTGGGGATCCAGGACGGGGGTCCAGAGGAAGATGAAGATGTAGATGACGCTTTCAAACAGAGCCTGGATGGTGCCCAGGAGAAGGACGCGCCGGTCGCTGAGGAGGCACTTCAAACCGTCGCCGCAGGTTTTGGAGAAAGCTCGTTTCTTCCCGTAGTTTTCATCCCAATTTTTCACGGCCAAGACCCCCGACAGCACCAGGAGGGGGATGGAGACCATGAACGGGGCCACCGGGCCCAACCCCAACCACTCGGCGAAGAAATTGGCCGTCCCCCCGGCCCCCACGGCGATGACGTTGTTCCAAAATGCCGCTCGGGAAAAGGTGACGGCGATCCACTCGGTCGGAAAATCGTACCGCTCCACGTGCTCATGGACGTACCACGCCTCGAAGGCGGAGAAGAGCAACGCCGTGGACAACCCCCCTAAAACTCTCCCCACTGCCAGCACCAGATAATCCCGGGAGAGTTTGGCCAAACAACAAATCGAGTAGGTCAAGGAAAAAAGGACGCAGGATTTTTTCCGACCCAATCGAGCTACTAAAGAAGAGGAAACCAACCCGAAAAGGACGCTGGAGGCCAAACCGCAGACGTAGAGGATGGCGATCTGTCCCTCCAGGAAGCGGTAGTGCTGGTAGAGTTTGTAGAGGTAGGGTCCCTGCAGCCAGTCGGCGGCCAGTGCCGGCAGGTAGACGCAGTAGTAGCCGCGCTGGAAGCGGCGGAAGGCCGGGTTGGCGTGGTGGGGGGCGGCAGGGGGGCGGGAGCGGCAGGCGGCCAGCTCCAGCGCCAGGCAGGCGGCCAGGAGGAGGGCGCAGGCGGCGTAGGAGGCGAGGAGCATGGCGGAGGGGAGATCACCGGCATCGCCGGGGTTGGGGGGGGCTGCGGAGGTCCTGCGGGGAGGGGGAAGAGTGGGGGTCAGTGGGTCTGCGGGTGGGGGGGGGGCTCCTGGGGGAAGGTGTCCCCCCAGTCAGCCGCCCCCAGCTCACCCCAAAAGGCGCCTCAGGCTTCATCGGCCCCCACTGATCCCCCGTCACCCGCCTGCCCCAGGCAGCCCCCTCCCCACCGAGCAGCTCCCCCCACCTGCCGCAGGGCCCCCAGATCACCCCCCATGGCCCCTATACATCCCCCCTGCCCTGCCCTATACATTCCCCTAATCCTGCCCTATATATTCCCCCGGCCCTGCCCCATAACCCCCCCCCCCGCAGTACCCCCACAGCCCTGCCCTATACATTCCCCCAATCCTGCCCTATACATTCCCCCAGCCCTGCCCCATAACCTCCTCTGCAGTACCTCCACAGCCCTGCCCTATACATTCCCCTAATCCTGCCCTATACATTCCCCCAGCCCTGCCCCATAACCCCCCCTGCAGAACCCCCACAGCCCTGCCCTATACATTCCCCCAATCCTGCCCTATACATTCCCCCAGCCCTGCCCCATAACCTCCTCTGCAGTACCTCCACAGCCCTGCCCTATACATTCCCCTAATCCTGCCCTATACATTCCCCCAGCCCTGCCCCATAACCCCCCCTGCAGAACCCCCACAGCCCTGCCCTATACATTCCCCCAGCCCTGCCCCATAACCCCCCCTGCAGTACCCCCACAGCCCTGCCCTATACATTCCCCTAATCCTGCCCTATACATTCCCCTGGCCCTGCCCCATAACCCCCCCTGCAGTACCCCCACAGCCCTGCCCTATACATTCCCCCAATCCTGCCCTATACATTCCCCCAGCTCTGCCCCATAACCCCCCCTGCAGTACCCCCACAGCCCTGCCCTATACATTCCCCCAATCCTGCCCTATACATTCCCCTGGCCCTGCCCCATAACCCCCCCCTCCAGTACCCCCCAGCCTCGCCCTATATCCCCCCCGACCTATACATCCCCTCCGCAGTATCCCCCCCCCACCGACCCTGCACCATACATCCCCACGGCACAGCCCCTCGCCCCACAGGGCCTCTCCCACTGGCCCCACAGACTCGGGCCCCACAGGGCCCCTCTCAGGGACCCCACAGCCGCGGCCCCCCAGAGCCCTCCCCGCCTCCACCCCATACGTTCCCATAGGCCCCACAGTCCCCCACAGCGCGTCCCACCCCGGCCCGGCCCCATACGGTCCCAATAGGCCCCACGGCCCCCCCCATAGCCTCCCCCGGTCCCATCGGCCCTACAGACCCCTCACAGACCCTCCATAGGCCCCACGGCCCCTCCATAGGCCCCACACACACCCCCATAGCCTCCCCCGGTCCCATAGGCCCCACAGACCCCTCACAGACCCTCCATAGGCCCCACACACACCCCCCATAGCCTCCCCCGGTCCCATCGGCCCCACAGACCCCTCACAGACCCTCCATAGGCCCCACACACACCCCCCCCATAGCCTCCCCCGGTCCCATCGGCCCCACAGACCCCTCACAGACCCTCCATAGGCCCCACACACACCCCCCCCATAGCCTCCCCCGGTCCCATCGGCCCCACAGACCCCTCACAGACCCTCCATAGGCCCCACACACACCCCCCCCATAGCCTCCCCCGGTCCCATCGGCCCCACAGACCCCTCACAGACCCTCCATAGGCCCCACAGCCCCCCCCCCCCCATAGCCTCCCCCGGTCCCATCGGCCCCACAGACCCCTCACAGACCCTCCATAGGCCCCACACACACACCCCCCATAGCCTCCCCCGGTCCCATCGGCCCCACAGACCCCTCACAGACCCTCCATAGGCCCCACACACACCCCCATAGCCTCCCCCGGTCCCATCGGCCCCACAGACCCCTCACAGACCCTCCATAGGCCCCACAGCCCCCCCCCCCCCATAGCCTCCCCCGGTCCCATCGGCCTCACAGACCCTCCATAGGCCCCACGGCCCCTCCATAGGCCCCACAGCCCCTCCATAGGCCCCACAGCCCCCCCCTGTCCCCACCTGCCCCTCAGCGGGGGGAGCGGCCGCGCGCGACGGCGCCTCCGCGCACCCACTTCCGCTTCCGGCCGGCCCCGGCCGCTCCCACCGCGGGCGCCGCCATCTTGGCTCTGGTCACGTGAGGCGGGCCCGCGCTCGCCCCGCCTCCTCCGCGGTGACCTTTCCCCTCTCTGTCACCTTTGCCCCCAACCCGAGGGGGGGGGCGGGGGGGGGGCTGTGGGGCGTCTATGGGGCGGAGGTGCCTATAGGACCCTGCATGGGGTGTCTATGGGGTGTCTATATGGTGTCTGGGGGGCAGTGGCGCCTATAGGGCCCCTCACAGGGGGGCTGTGGGGTGCCTATAGGGTGTCTATGGGGCAGTGCTATCTATAAGGGCCCGCACAGGTTCTCTATGGGGGGTCCATAGGATATCTGTGTAGCAGCAGTGCCCATAAGGCCTTGTCTGGGGTGTCTGTGGGTATCTATAGGATTCCTATGGGGCAGTCGTGCCTACCGGGCCCCTCACAGGGTATCTATAGGGTGCCTGTGGGGCAGCAGTGCCTATAAGGTTCTCTATGGGGTGTCTGTGGGGTAGCTATAGGGTGCCTGTGGGGCAGCAGTGCCTATAAGGTTCTGCATGGGGTGTCTGTGGGGTAGCTATAGGGTGCCTGGGGGGCAGCAGTGCCTATAAGGTTCTGCATGGGGTGTCTGTGGGGTAGCTATAGGGTGCCTGTGGGGCAGCAGTGCCTATAAGGTTCTCTATGGGGTGTCTGTGGGGTAGCTATAGGGTGCCTGGGGGGTGGCAGTGCCTATAAGGTTCTGCATGGGGTGTCTGTGGGGTAGCTATAGGGTGCCTGTGGGGCAGCAGTGCCTATAAGGTTCTGTATGGGGTGTCTGTGGGGTAGCTATAGGGTGCCTGGGGGGCAGCAGTGCCTATAAGGTTCTGTATGGGGTGTCTGTGGGGTAGCTATAGGGTGCCTGTGGGGCAGCAGTGCCTATAAGGTTCTGTATGGGGTGTCTGTGGGGTAGCTATAGGGTGCCTGTGGGGCAGCAGTGCCTATAAGGTTCTGCATGGGGTGTCTGTGGGGTAGCTATAGGGTGCCTGTGGGGCAGCAGTGCCTATAAGGTTCTGCATGGGGTGTCTGTGGGGTAGCTATAGGGTGCCTGGGGGGCAGCAGTGCCTATAAGGTTCTGCATGGGGTGTCTGTGGGGTAGCTATAGGGTGCCTGGGGGGCAGCAGTGCCTATAAGGTTCTCTATGGGGTGTCTGTGGGGTAGCTATAGGGTGCCTGGGGGGCAGCAGTGCCTATAAGGTTCTGTATGGGGTGTCTGTGGGGTAGCTATAGGGTGCCTGGGGGGTGGCAGTGCCTATAAGGTTCTGTATGGGGTGTCTGTGGGGTAGCTATAGGGTGCCTGGGGGGCAGCAGTGCCTATAAGGTTCTGTATGGGGTGTCTGTGGGGTAGCTATAGGGTGCCTGGGGGGCAGCAGTGCCTATAAGGTTCTGTATGGGGTGTCTGTGGGGTAGCTATAGGGTGCCTGTGGGGCAGCAGTGCCTATAAGGTTCTGCATGGGGTGTCTGTGGGGTAGCTATAGGGTGCCTGGGGGGTGGCAGTGCCTGTAGGGCCCCTCACATGGAGTCTGTGGGGTGTCTATGGGGCAGCGGTACTTATAGGGACCTGTATGGGGTGTGTATAGAATCACTGAGGTTGGAAAAGACTCTTACGGCCATCGAGTCCCACCATTAACCCAACACTGCCGCGTCCACCACTAAACCCTGTCCCCAAGTGCCACGTCTACACGTCTTTTAAATCCCTCCGGGGATGGTGACGCCACCACTGCCCTGGGCAGCTCACAGCCCTTCCGGTGAAGAAATCCTTCCTAATCTCCAGCCTGAACCTCCCCTGGCGCAACTTGAGGCCATTTCCTCTTGTCCTGTCGCTTGTCACTTGGGAGAAGAGACCAACACCCACCTCCCCACAACCCCCTTTCAGGCAGTTGCAGAGAGCGATGAGGTCTCCCCTCAGCCTCCTCTTCTCCAGACTGAACAACCCCAGCTCCCTCAGCCGCTCCTCATCAGACTTGTGCTCCAGACCCCTCACCAGCTCCGTCGCCCTTCTCCGAACACGCTCCAGCACCTCAATGTCCTTCTTGGAGTGAGGGGCCCAAAACTGAACACAGCATTCGAGGTGCGGCCTCACCAGCACCGAGTACAGGGGCACGATCCCCTCCCTGCTCCTGATGGCCACACCATTTCTGATACAGGCCAGGGTGCCGTTGGCCTTCTTGGCCACCTGGGCACACTGCTGGCTCATACTCAGCCGGCTGTCGACCAGCACCCCCAGGTCCTTTTCCGCCGGGCAGCTTTCCAGCCACTCGTCCCCAAGCCTGCAGCGTTCCATGGGGTGGTTGTGACCCAAGCGCAGGACCCGGCACTTGGCCTGGTTGAACCTCATCCAATTGCCCTCGGTCCATCCATCCAGATCCCTCTGCAGAGCCTTCCCACCCTCAACAGATCCACACTCCCGCCCAACTCGGGGTCGTTGGCAAACTGAGGGTGCACGCATGCCCTCGTCCAGACCACTGATAACGATATTAAACAGAACCGGCCCCAACAGGGAGCCCGGGGGGACACTGCCTGTGACCGGCTGCCGACGGGGTTGAACGCCGTCCTGGCCTGTATCAGAAATGGTGTGGCCATCAGGAGCAGGGAGGGGATCGTGCCCCTGTACTCGGCACTGGTGAGGCCGCACCTCGAATGCTGTGTTGAGTTTTGGGCCCCTCACTCCAAGAAGGACATTGAGGTGCTGGAGCGTGTCCAGAGAAGGGCGACGGAGCTGGTGAGGGGTCTGGAGCACAAGTCTGATGAGGAGCAGCTGAGGGAGTTGGAGTTGTCCAGTCTGGAGAAGAGGAGGCTGAGGGGAGACCTCATCGCTCTCCACAACTACCTGAAAGGGGGTTATGGGGAGGTGGGTGTTGGTCTCTTCTCCCAAGAGATGAGTGATAGCACAAGAGGAAATGGCCTCAAGTTGCGCCAGGGGAGGTTCAGGCTGGATGTTAGGAAAAATTTCACCACTGAGGGAGTGGTGACGCACTGGCAGAGGCTGCCCAGGGAGGTGGTGGAGTCACCATCCCTGGAGGTGTTCAAGGAACGTGTGGACGTGGCACTGCGGGACATGGTTTAGTGGGCATGGGGGGGTTGAGTTGATGGTTGGACTTGATGATCTTACAGGTCTTTTCCAACCGTAGTGATTCTGTCAACTCCATTCACCACAACTCTTCGGGACCGGCCAGCCCGTCCTTTACCCAGCCTTCGGAGACGCTCGGCAGCGTTCGTTTCAGCTCGGCGCCACTCGGTAGAGCCCGATCGGACTCGGCGCCGCTCGGCAGGACTCGGCCCGGCCCGGCACACCGGAGTGCCCGGCTGCGGGGCCGCACAGGGCCGTGGCGGTGGCGGCAGTGCCCGGCGGGGATGCACGGTGCTGTGCAGCACGGCTCGGCCCGGCGTGGCACGGCCCAGGGCAGCGTCTGGCTGCAGTGCACGGCCCGGCACAGCCCTGTGTGGCTGCATTGCATGGCACAGTGCAGCCATGCATGGCACAGCACAGCTCAGCACGGCTGCATTGCATGGCGCAGTGCAGCTGTGCACGGCATGGCTCGCCATGGCTGCATTGCATGGCCCAGCACAGCCCTGCATGGCATGGCACAGCTGTGCATGGCTGGATTGCATGGCCTGGTGCAGCCATGCGTGGCACAGCTCTGCATGGCTGCGTTGCATGGCACAGTGCAGCCATGCACGGCACAGCACAGCCCTGTGTGGCTGCATTGCATGGCCCAGCACAGCCATGCGAGCCACAGCTCTGCACAGCTGCATTGCATGGCGCAGTGCAGCCATGCATGGCATGGCTCAGCATGGCTGCATTGCATGGCCCAGCACAGCCCTGCATTGCATGGCCCAGCACAGCCCTGCATGGCACGGCACGGCGCAGCCCTGCGTGGCTGCATTGCATGGCCCAGTGCAGCCATGCGTGGCACAGCACAGCCCTGCGCAGCTGTATTGCATGGCACAGCTCTGCACGGTTGTGTTGCATGGCACAGCACAGCCAAGCATGGCACAGCTCTGCACGGTTGCATTGCATGGCACAGCGCAGCCATGCACAGCACGGCATGGCTCGACATGGCTGCATTGCATGGCCCAGCACAGCCCTGCGCGGCTGCACGGCACACCCTGGTACAGCCGTGCATGGTCTCACACAGCCAATGCACTGGTGCCCTGCAAGCCGCCCTCCCGCCTGGGCCCGCCGCAGCCGGCGCAAGGCCGGGGTGCCCGTGGCGGTGCTGAGCCGCTGCGCTTGCAGGGGATTAGTGGGGGGGTCACAGGGGGCAGCCCCCCCCCTCCCCGCACACGCTCGCATGCCAGCACGTGAGGGCAAACCCACGTGGTGCCGCATCCTGCTCTGTGCCCCCCCCGTGCACACTGCTGTCCCCGTGCAACAGCCCCGCTGCACGTGCAGCTCCCCCCCCCCGCCATGGCAGCCCCCCGCTGCGGGGCGGCACTGACGGCCCCGTGCAAACACCCCCCCATTGTGCAAACACCCCAATTCCTCTGCCAGTGCCCCCCAATGCCCCCCAATACCCCAGCCCCCGTGCAAATGCCCCAGCCCCATGCGAATACCCCAGCCCCCGTGCAATTGCCCCAGCCCTCGTGCAAATACCACAGCCCTCGTGCAAATGCTGCAGCCCCCGTGCAAATGACCCAGCCCTTGTGAAAATGCCCCCTGGCCCCTGTGCAAATGCTCCAGCCCCATGCGAATACCCCAGCCCCATGCAATTGCCGCAGTCCTTGTGCAAATGCCCCAACCCTGTGAAAATGCCCCAGCCCTCGTGCAAATGCTGCAGCCCTCGTGCAAATGCCCCAACCCTGTGAAAATGCCCCAACCCCGTGCAAATGCCCCAGCCCTCGTGCAAATGCCCCAGCCCTTGTGAAAATGCCCCCTGGCCCCTGCGAAAATGCCCCAGCCCCATGCAATTGCCCCAGCCCCCATGCAATTGCCCCAGCCCTCGTGCAAATGCCCCAGCCCTCGTGCAAATGCCCCAGCCCTTGTGAAAATGCCCCCTGGCCCCTGCGAAAATGCCCCAGCCCCATGCAATTGCCCCAGCCCTCGTGCAACTGCCCCAGCCCTCGTGCAAATACCCCAGCCCCGTACGAATGCCGCAGCCCCGTGCAAATACCCCAGCCCCCCTGCAACTGCCCCGGCCCCCGTGCAATCGCCCCCCACCCTTGCACACCCCGGGGTCGGGAGCCCAGGGGTGGGGGGGTGGGGGTCAGCCCTGCCTGTGCCTCAGTTTCCCCATGTCGCTGCAGGGTGGGGGGCACCCCCATACTCACCGCAGCCGCTGGGTGCCCACCCAGGGGGTTTCCCAGGCGGGGGGGGGCCCCCCTCATTTGATGCTCAGCCGGGGGCGGCAGGAGGGGGGGCAACGGGGGGGGCAGCACCGGGAGGGGGGACAGCAGGGCGGGGGAGGGGAGCAGCAGGGTGGGGGGTGACACTGGGGGCAGCGGGGTGGGGGGCAGCAGGGGGGGTGACATTGAGGGTGACAGGGTGGGGGGCAGCAGGGTGGGGGGCAGCAGGAGGGGTGACATTGAGGGTGACAGGGTGGGGGGCAGCAGGGTGGGGGGCAGCAGGGGGGGTGACATTGAGGGTGACAGGGTGGGGGGCAGCAGGGTGGGGGGCAGCAGGGGGGGTGACATTGAGGGTGACAGGGTGGGGGGCAGCAGGGTGGGGGGTGGCACTGGGGGCAGGAGGGGGGGTGACATTGAGGGTGACAGGGTGGGGGGCAGGAGGGGGGGTGACATTGATGGTGACAGGGTGGGGGGCAGCAGGGTGGGGGGCAGCAGGGTGGGGGGCAGGAGGGGGGGGTGACATTGAGGGTGACAGGGTGGGGGGTGACAGGGTGGGGGGCAGCAGGAGGGGTGACATTGAGGGTGACAGGGTGGGGGGTGACAGGGTGGGGGGTGGCACTGGGGGCAGTAGGGTGGGGGACAGCCGGGGGGGCAGGCGGGGGGGCAGCAGCAGGCAGGACAGGCCATGGGGGGCCCCCCACGGCGGTGGGGCCGGGGTCCCGGCCAGCCCAGCCCCATGGCGGTGCCGCCCCCGGGCCCCCCCCCCCCCCCCCGCCCGGGGGATTTACAGCCAAAGCCGCTGAACGGGGGGAGCGGGGGGGGGGGCAGCGCACGTGGCAGCACCCATGGGTGCGGGGGCTGGGGCCGCCCTGCTGCCCTCTGCATCACCCACCCCACCCCCACCCCGGTGTGACCGCCCCACGCGGGACCCCCGGGGGGGGAGGGGCGGGGGGGGCCGTGGGCTCGTGCTGCCCCCTGGCGGGGACCGGGAGCGCTGTGGCGGGTGGGGCCCCGCGACACGGGGGGACACGGGGGGACACGGGAAACAGGAGGGGACACGGGGGACATAGGGGACACGGGGGACACGGGAGACGGGGGGGGACATGGGAGATGAGGGGACATAAGGGACACAAGGGACACGGGAGGTGGGGGGACACATGGGGGACATGGGAGACAGGGGGGGACATGGGAGATGGGGGACATAGGGGACAATGGGGACATAGAAGACAGGAGGGACATAGGGTACACGGGGGACACGGGAGACATGGGGGGACACAGGGACACGGGGGACATAGGGGACACGGGGCACATGGGAGACATGGGGGGACACGGGGACATGGGGGACATAGGGGACACAGGGGACATGGGAGACATGGGGGACACGGGGGACATAGGGGACACAGGGGACATGGGAGACGGGGGACATAGGGGACACGGGGGACACGGGAGACATGGGGGGATACGGGGACATAGGGGACACAGGGGACATGGGAGACATGGGGGACACGGGGGACATAGGGGACACGGGGGACATGGGGGACATAGGGGACACAGGGGACATGGGAGACAGGGGACATAGGGGACACGGGGGACACGGGAGACATGGGGGGATACGGGGACATAGGGGACACAGGGGACATGGGAGACATGGGGGACACGGGGGACATAGGGGACACAGGGGACATGGGAGACGGGGACATAGGGGACACGGGGGACACGGGAGACATGGGGGGATACGGGGACATGGGGGACATAGGGGACACAGGGGACATGGGAGATGGGGAGACATAGGGGACACGGGGGACACAGGAGACATGGGGGGACACGGGGACATGGGGGACATAGGGGACACAGGGGACATGGGAGATGGGGAGACATAGGGGACACGGGGGACACAGGAGACATGGGGGGACACGGGGACATGGGGGACATAGGGGACACAGGGGACATGGGAGACATGGGGGACACGGGGGACATAGGGGACACAGGGGACATGGGAGACAGGGGACACAGGGGACACGGGGGACATGGGAGACATGGGGGGATACGGGGACATAGGGGACACAGGGGACATGGGAGACATGGGGGACACGGGGGACATAGGGGACACAGGGGACATGGGAGACGGGGGACATAGGGGACACGGGGGACACGGGAGACATGGGGGGATACGGGGACATGGGGGACATAGGGGACACAGGGGACATGGGAGACGGGGGGACATAGGGGACACGGGGGACACGGGAGATGGGGGGAGATGGGAGACAGGAGGGACATAGGGGATATGGGGACATGGGAGACCTGGAGGGACACGGGGACATGGGAGAGGGGGACATGGGGAACACGGGGGACACGGGAGGCCACAGGGGGACATGGGAGATGGGGGGACATAGGGGACACGGGGGACATGGGAGACGGGGGGGACATGGGGGGACACAGGGGATATGGGGGACACAGAGGGATGTGGGGAACATGGGGGGACACGAGGGACATTGGGGTAGGGGGACATGAGGAGACACAGGGGACATGGGGGGACACGGGGTCTTGGGGGGACACGGGGGGACAGGCAGAGCTATGGGGGGGACACATGGGGCTGCCAGGGACGTGGGGGGACACGGGGGGACACAGGGACGTGGCATGGAGGGGGACATGGGGACCATGGGGGACCCCAGGTCATGGGGGCCACAGGAGGGGGGGACAAAGCGCGGTGGCCCGAAGGCCATGGGGTGACAGTGGGGGGGGACAGGGGGTGCCCTGGGGGGCTTCGGGGTGTGAGGGTGACACGTGTGCCACCCTCAGCGTGCAGACGTGTCAGCCAGGGCTGGCGTGTGTGTGTGCGTGTCACCCCGGACATGCCATGCAGGCCTGTGTCACCTAGGACACGCCACGCATGTACAAGCATGTCACCCAGGTCATGCCGTGTGTGTGCCAGCATGTCACCCAGGACATGCCATGCACATGCAAGCGTGTCACCCAGGACATGCCGTGCAGCTGTAAGCGTGTCACCTTGGCCACGCCATGTAGGCACGTGTCACCCAGGTCATGCCATGTGTGTGCCAGCATGTCACCTAGGACATGCCATGTACATGCAAGCGTGTCACCCAGGACATGCCATGGACATACAAGTGTGACACCCAGGACACGCGACACAGCTGTAAGTGTGTCACCTTGGACACGCCATGTAGGCACGTGTCACCCAGGTTGTGCCATGCGTGTGTAAGTGTGTCACCCAGGACATGCCATGTGTGCGCAAGCATGTCACCCTGGACGTGCCATGCATGTCACTCAGGACACGCCAAGCCCATGCACGGGCACCATCCCAGCCCCTGCACCTGCGCAGTGTGCCCGTCCCTCGCCACGCGTGGCCCAGCCACATGTGTCCCCGCCACGTGTGTCCCCATCCCCTTGAGGAGGTGGCAGAGCCGTGCCGTGCCGTGTTGAGCCGTGTCTGAGCCATGCTGTGCCGTGTCCTTGCAATGCCATGCCATGCCGAGCCGTGTCCGAGCTGTGCCGTGCTGTGTCCTTGCCATGCCATGCCATGCTGAGCCATGTCTGAGACGTGTCCTGTCCTTGCCATGCCATGCCATGCCATGCCGAACCGTTCCGTGTCCTCACTGTGCCGTGTCCTCACCATGTCCTCCCCATGCTGTGCAGTGCTGTGCCGTGCTGAACCATGTCCTCACCGTGCCATGCCGTGCCATGTCCGAGCTGTGCCGTGTCCGAGCTGTGCCCTGTCCTTGCCATGCCATGCCATGACGTGCCGAGCCGTGTCCGAGCTGTGCCGTGCCGTGTTCTTGCCATGCCGAGCTGTGTCCGAGCTGTGCCGTGCCGTGTCCTTGCCATGCCATGCCATGCCGAGCCATGTCCGAGCCATGCCGTGCCGTGTCCTTGCCATGCCATGCCATGCCATGCCGAGCCATGTCCGAGCTGTGCTGTGTCCTTGCCATGCCATGCCATGCTAAGCCATGTCCGAGCCGTGCTGTGCCATGTCCTTTCTATGCCATGCCCTGCCATGCCATGTCTGAGCCATGCCGTGTCCTTGCCATGCCATGCCATGCCATACCGTGCCATGTCCTTCCCATGCCATGCCATGCCGTGCCGAACCGTTCCGTGTCCTCACCATGTCCTCCCCATGCTGTGCAGTGCTGTGCCGTGCTGAACCATGTCCTCACCGTGCCATGCCGTGCCATGTCCGAGCTGTGCCGTGTCCGAGCTGTGCTGTGTCCTTGCCATGCCATGCCATGCTGAGCCATGTCCGAGCCGTGCTGTGCCATGTCCTTTCCATGCCATGTCATGCCGAGCCATGTCCGAGCCATGCCGTGCCGTGTCCTTGCCATGCCGTGCCATGCCGTGCTGAGCCGTGTCCGAGCTGTGCTGTGTCCTCGCCATGCCATGCCGTGCTGACCCGCGTCCAAGCTGTGCCGTGCCGTGTTCTTGCCATGCCGAGCTGTGTCCGAGCTGTGCCGTGCCGTGTCCTTGCCATGCCATGCCATGCCGTGCCGTGTCCTCACCGTGCTGTGTCCTTGCCGTGCCCGAGCCATGCCATGCCACATCTTCCCTGGCATCGTCCTGTGGTTTGGGGAAAAAATGCAACGGGTTTCAGTGTGGCATCACATGACGGAGCGTGCAGTGCCCGGGCGGCACACATGTACACGCACACGTGCCCACGGCCGCGCCGGGTGAGCGGCGCTTTGGGGGGCCCCCGGCGATGGGGGGAGGGGGCTGCGGGTGAGTGTGAGCAGTGGGGGGGGGAAGGGTGAGCACCCACACGCGTGTGCGAGACCGTGTCTCCCGGGGGAGCGCGTGTGCGAGCACGGGCGCGTGTGCGAGCGTGTGCGAGCACGTGGGCAGGCGTGGCCGTGCCTCATTCAGGCGTGTGCGCTCAAACCTGGGTGCCAGCCTGCGCCCGGCCGTGCCCGAGCGTGCAAGCGTGTAAAGGCGGCGCACGAGCGTGTGCGCCACCTCGCACGGGTCCGCGCACGCGTGTGCCCCAGCGCCTCCGAGCGTGCGCGCGCCCAAACGCACCGGCCGGCGTGAGCGTCTGCGTGCACACGCGTGTCCGCGCCTGTCTGCCTGCACCAGCGCGTGCAAGGCCACGTGTGCCAGCGTGTGCCTGCGTGGGGGGGGGGTGTCCCACGGGGGGGGGGGGTGTCCCACGGGGGGGGGGGTCCCACGGGGGGGGGGGTCCCACCCAGGGACACGTCCTGTGCACACGCACACACGCGTGTGGGTCCCCGTCCCCCCCCCCCGTGCCTCAGTTTCCCCCGGACCCGGGAGCCCCCAGCCGGGGGGGGGGAGGAAGAGGAGGGGGAGGGGGAGGGGGGAGGGGAAGGGGAGGGGGAGGGGGAGTCCCGGCAGCCGATGGGGTCATGGAAAAAGGTTTGGGTGGAAAATCCTCCCCCCCCTCCGCTCAATGGCGGCTTTGTTCAGCACAGGGGCCCCGCGGCAGCAGCCCCCGCCCGTGGGCTGTGCCCCCCCCCCCCGTCCTCCCCCACCCCCACCCCCCGTGGGCCCTCCCCCCACCCCACCCCCCCGTGCCTCAGTTTCCCCTCTGGGCTGTGGGCGGCGTGTGCAAGGGCGTGCAAGGGAAGAAAGGGGCGTGCAAAGCTGTGGTGCGCTGGGTGATGCGTCAGCAGCCGTGCAAAGGCGTGCAAAGACATGCAACACTGTGCAAAGGCGTGCAAAGGCGTGCAAAGGTGTGCAACGCCATGCAAAGCTGTGCAAAGCCGTGGCACGCTGGGCGATGCGTCAGCGGCCGTGCAAAGGCGTGCAAAGGCATGCAACACTGCACAAAGCTGTGCAAAGGCGTGCAAAGGCGTGCAAGGCCATGCAAAGCTGTGCAAAGGCGTGGTTCGCTGGGCGATGCGTCAGCGGCCGTGCAAGGCCGTGCAACACTGCGCGAAGCTGCGCAAAGCCATGGCAGGTTGGGCAATGCTTCACCATTCGTGCAAGGCCATGCAACGCTGTGCAAAGGCGTGGCACGCTGGGCAATGCGTCAGCGGCCGTGCAAAGGTGTGCAAAGGCGTGCAACGCTGTGCAAAGCCGTGGTACGCTGGGCGATGCGTCAGCGGCCGTGCAAAGGCGTGCAAAGGCGTGCAACACGGTGCAAAGCTGCATAAAGGTGTGCAAAGGCGTGCAACGCTGTGCAAAGGCGTGCAAAGGCGTGCAACGCTTTGCAAAGCTGCGCAAAGGTGTGCAAAGGCGTGCAAGGCCGTGCAACACTGTGCAAAGCTGCGCAAAGGCGTGCAAAGGCGTGCAAGGCCGTGCAAAGCTGTGCAAAGCCGTGGCACGCTGGGCGATGCGTCAGCGGCCGTGCAAAGGCGTGCAAAGGCCGTGCAACACTGTGCGAAGCTGCACAAAGGCGTGCAAGGCCATGCAAAGCTGTGCAAAGGCGTGGTTCACTGGGCGATGCGTCAGCGGCCATGCAAAGGCGTGCAAAGCCGTGCAACACTGCGCGAAGCTGCGCAAAGCCATGGCAGGTTGGGCAATGCTTCACCATCCGTGCAAAGCTGTGCAACGCAGTGCAAAGCCACGCAAAGGCATGCAATGGCATGCAAGGCCGTGCAAAGCCATGCAACGCTGTGCAAAGCCGTGGCACGGTGGGCGATGCTTCACCGTCCATGCAAGGCAGTGCAACGCTGTGTGAAGCTGCGCAAAGCGTGCAAAGTCGTGCAACACCATGCAAAGCTGTGCAAAGCTGTGGCAGGCTGGGCAACGCTTCACCATCCGTGCAAGGCCGTGCAAAGCCGCGCAAAGCTGTGCAAAGGCGTGCAAAGGTGTACAAAGGCATGCAACGGTGTGCAAAGCTGTGCAACGCCGTGCAAGGCCGTGCAACACTGTGCAAAGCTGCGCAACGGCGTGCAAAGGCGTGCAAAGTCATGCAACGCTGTGCAAAGCCGTGGCACGGTGGGCAATGCTTCACCATCCATGCAAAGCTGTGCAACGCTGTGCAAAACCGTGCAACAGCGTGCAAAACCACACAGAGCCGTGCAAGGCAGCGCAAAGCCGCGCAGAGCCGTGCAATGCTGCGCAGAGCCATGCAACGCCGAGCAACGCCGTGCAAGGTGGTGCAAATCCGTGCAAGGTCGTGCAATGCCGTGCAAGGTAGTGCAACGCCGTGCAGCACCGTGCCACGTAACCCCGGCGGGGAACACTGCCGGGCCGGGTGCTGGCGTGGGTGGGGGGGTGGCGCACCCCGGCCGGCGGCGGGGGCGTGGGTGCAGCTGGTGGGGGGGCAGGAATGCAGCCGGGCAGGTGCTGCCGGCACAGGCCTCGCACGCCCTTGCACGCCCTCGCACGCAGGGACACGCCGGCGGCCGCGCGGCGCAGCCACACGCTGCGGAGCACGGCAGCGGTGGGCACACGCGTGTGCGAGCGCACAGGCAGTCGCGCAGTGCTCGCAGGGTTGTGCGTGGTCGCATACACTCGTGCATGGTCTTGCAGGCTCGTTCATTCACGCTTGTGCCTGCTCACACGTGCTTGTGCACGCTTGTACACACTCGTGCATGCTCACACTCACTCGTGCACACTCAGGCACACTCGTGCATGCCCATACACACTCATGACTCACACTTGTGCACACTCACACCCACTCGTGCACACTTGTGATGGCCCAGATGCACTTGTGCACACTCACACCCACTCGTGCGCGCTCACACGCACTCGTGCACACTCGTGCATGCTCAGACCGGCTTGTGCACTAATCCCCCCATGCAACCCTTGCACCAACGCCCCGTGCAAGCCTTGCACCACCACACCATGCAACGCTTGCACAGACCCCCACAAACCCCCTTGCACGCCCCTGTGCCCCCTCGCACGGCTCCCCGCTGCCTGGCCCCTCCGGTGTGGGCCCGTGCAAGGGCGTTGCGAGGGCGTGTGAGGGTGTGCAAATGTGTGCAAGGGTGTGCGAGGGCCGTGCGAACGCTGTGCAAGGGTGTGCGAAGGCCATGCAAGGGCCACGTGAGGGTGTGCGAGGGTCGTGCGAGGGTGTGTGAGAGCCGTGCGAGGGCCGTGCGAGGGTGTGCGAGTGTGTGCAAGGGTGTGCAAGGGCCGTGCGAGGGGCCGTGTGAGGGCCGTGCGAGGGTGTGTGAGAGCCATGCGAGGGTGTGCGAGGGCCGTGCGAGGGCCGTGCGAGGGTGTGCAAGGGTGTGCAAGGGCCACGTGAGGGTGTGCGAGGGTCGTGCGAGGGTGTGTGAGAGCCGTGTGAGGGCCGTGCGAGGGTGTGTGAGAGCCATGCGAGGGTGTGCGAGGGCCGTGCGAGGGCCGTGCGAGGGTGTGCAAGGGTGTGCAAGGGTCGTGTGAGGGTGTGCGAGGGCCGTGCGAGGGCCGTGCGAGGCCACCAGCAGCGGGGGGGGGGGGGGGGCAGCTGCTGGTTTTAATTACCCGCCGGCGGCTGCGGCTAATTGGGACCTTTCGGCTGCGGTGAGGGCGGGGGGAGGGGGGGCCCTTTCGGGGGGCCACCACGTGGCACAGGGGCACAAGGGGGTCCCCTCTCCCCGGGCCCCGGGGACGGGCACACGCGTGGGGCACGGGGACACGTGTGGGGCATGGGGACATGCGTGGGGCATGGGGACACGGGGGTGGCCCAGGGGGGATGAGTGACAGGGTGTGGGGTGACATGGGGGACACATATGGGGGACATGGGGTAGGGACGTGGGGGACACATATGGGGGGACACGGGTGGCATGGGGGGACATGGGGACACATATGGGGGACATGGGGTGGCATGGGGGACATGTGGGACACATATGGGGACATGGGGGACACAGGGAGACATGGGGGACACACATGGGGGGACACGGGGTGGCACGGGGGGACATGGGGACACATATGGGGGACATGGGGTGGCATGGGGGACATGTGGGACACATACGGGGACATGGGGGACACAGGGAGACATGGGGGACACACGGGGGACACGGGGTGGCACGGGGGGACATTTGGGACACACATGGGGGCACACACGTGGGGGCATAGGGGGACACGTATGGGGGACCTGGGGGACACACATGGGGGGACATGGGGTGGCACAGGGGGACATGGGGGACACACATGGGGGGACATGGGGTGGCACAGGGGGACATGGGGGACACACATGGGGGGACATGGGGTGGCATGGGGGACATGTGGGAAACATATGGGGGACATGGGGGACACGGGGGGGGAGCTGGGGTGGCACAGGGGGACCTGGGGGACACACATGGGGGGACACGGGGTGGCACAGGGGGACATGGGGAACACACACAGGGGACATGGGGGGACACAGAGGGGACTGGAGTGTGACACAGGAGGACACCCGTGGGGGACAGGGGTGGCAGGAGGGGGGAGATGGAGGTGCCGGGGGGGGCACAGGGGGACATGGGGGGACAGGAAGGTGTCCCCACTGCATTGATCGCCCTGGCTGGGTGCTGGGGGGGTGACATGGGGACTGGGGAGGGGATGAGGGGACTGGGGGACTGGGAAGGACTGGGAGGGACTGGGAGGGACTGGGGAGGTGACACGGGGACTGGGAAGGACTGGGAGGGACTGGGAGGGACTGGGGAGGTGACATGGGGACTGGGAGAACTGGGAGGGAATGGGAGAACCGGGAGGGACTGGGGAGGTGACACGGGGACTGGGAGAACTGGGAGGACTGGGAGGGAATGGGAGAGGTGCCATGGGGACTGGGAGGACTGGGGGAAGTGACATGAGGACTGGGAGAACTGGGAGGACTGGGAGGGAATGGGGGCGGTGACACGGGGACTGGGAAGACTGGGAGGGAGTGGGGAGGTGACAGGGGGACTGGGAGGACTGGGAGGGACTGGGGGAAGTGACATGAGGACTGGGAGAACTGGGAGGACTGGGAGGGACTGGGGGAAGTGACATGAGGACTGGGAGAACTGGGAGGACTGGGAGGGAGTGGGGGAAGTGACATAGGGACTGGGAGAACTGGGAGGACTGGGAGGGAGTGGGGAGGTGACAGGGGGACTGGGAGGGCGTGGGGAGGTGACACGCGGACTGGGAGGGACCGGGGGAAGTGACATGGGGACTGGGAGAACTGGGAGGACTGGGAGGGAGTGGGGAGGTGACAGGGGGACTGGGAGGACTGGGAGGGACTGGGGGAAGTGACATGAGGACTGGGAGAACTGGGAGAACTGGGAGGATTGGGAGGGACTGGGGGAAGTGACATGGGGACTGGGAGAAGTGGGAGAACTGGGAGGGAGTGGGGAGGTGACAGGGGGACTGGGAGGACTTGGGGGGACTGGGGGAAGTGACATGGGGACTGGGAGAACTGTGAGGACTGGGAGGGAGTGGGGAGGTGACAGGGGGACTGGGAGGACTGGGAGGGACAACTGGGAGAACTGGGAGAACTGGGAGGACTGGGAGGGACTGGGGAAGTGACATGGGGACTGGGAGAACTGGGAGGACTGGGAGGGAGTGGGGAGGTGACAGGGGACTGGGAGGACTGGGAGGGACTGGGGGAAGTGACATGAGGACTGGGAGAACTGGGAGGGAGTGGGGAGGTGACGGGGGGACTGAGAGGGACTGGGAGGTGACACGGGACTGGGAGAACTGGGAGGGACTGGGGAGGTGACACGGGGACTGGGAGGACTGGGAGGGACTGGGAGGGAGTGGGGAGGTGACATGGGGACTGGGAGAACTGGGAGGACTGGGAGGGACTGGGGGAAGTGACATGAGGACTGGAGTACTGGGAGGGCGTGGGAGGTGACAGGGGGACTGGGAGGACTGGAAGGGACTGGGGAGGTGACACGGGGACTGGGAGAACTGGGAGGACTGGAGGGAATGGGAGAGGTGCCATGGGGACTGGGAGGACTGGGGGAAGTGACATGAGGACTGGGAGAACTGGGAGGACTGGGAGGGAGTGGGAGGTGACAGGGGACTGGGAGGACTGGGAGGGACTGGGGAGGTGACACGGGGACTGGGAGGACTGGGAGGGACTGGGAGGGAGTGGGGAGGTGACAGGGGGACTGGGAGAACTGGGAGGACTGGGAGGGACTGGGGGAAGTGACATGAGGACTGGGAGTACTGGGAGGGCGTGGGGAGGTGACGGGGGACTGGGAGGGACTGGGGAGGTGACACGGGGACTGGGGAGGTGACGGGGGACTGGAGGACTGGGAGGGACTGGGGAGGTGACACAGGGGCTGGGAGAACTGGGCGGACTGGGAGGGCGTGGGGAGGTGACAGGGGGCTGGGGGCGGGCCTGGGGCAGTCCAGGACACCCCTCCCACCCGGGGCCTGTGTCCCCCTGTGTCCCCCTGTGTCCCCCTGTGTCCCCGCCCGTGACACCGCGCCTGTCCCTGTCTCTGTGTGTGTGTCCCCCTCCGCCGCATCTGCCGCCCGGACCCCGCCCCTTCCCCACGCCCCGCCCCCTTCCCCACGCCCCGCCCCAAGCCCCGCCCCTTCCCCAAGCCCGCGCCCG